>NC_090409.1:11839961-12148951 GCF_036365525.1 Heterodontus francisci | reverse complement strand
CGCTTACACCAAGTAACAAAGACATACACTGACACCAAGTAACAAAGACATACACTGACACCAAGTAACAAAGACATACACTGATACCCAGTAACACTGACACACACTTACACCAAGTAACAAAGAGATACACTGATACTCAGTAACACAGACACACACTTACACCAAGTAACAAAGACATACACTGACACCAAGTAACAAAGACATACACTTACACCAAGTAACAAAGACATGCACTGACACCAAGTGACAAAGACATACACTGATACCCAGTAACACAGACACACACTTACACCAAGTAACAAAGACAGACAAAGACACCAAGTAACAAAGACATACACTTACACCAAGTAACGCAGACATACACTGAACCAAGTAACAAAGACACACACTTAAACCAAGAACACAGACATACTCTGACACCAAGTAACAAAGACATACACTGATACCCAGTAACACAGACAGACACTTACACCAAGTAATAAAGACATACACTGACACCAAGTAACAAAGACATACACTGATACCTAGTAACACAGACACACACTTACACCAAGTAACAAAGATTAACACTGATACTCAGTTACACAGACACACACTTACACCAAGTAACTAAGACATACACTGACACCAAGTAACAAAGGCATACACTGACACCAAGTAACAAAGACATACACTGACACCAAGTAACAAAGACATACACTGACACCAAGTAACAAAGACATACACTGACACCAAGTAACAAAAACATACACTGACACCCAGTAACACAGGCACACACAGACACCAAGTAACAAAGGCATACACTGACACCCATTAACAAAAACATACACTGACACCAAGTAACACAGACATACTCTGAAACCAAGTAACAAAGACATACACTGATACCCAGTAACACAGACACACACTTACACCAAGTAACAATGACTGACACTGATACCCAGTAACACATACAAACACTTACACCAAGTCACAAAGACATACACTGACACCCAGTAACAAAGACATACACTGATACCCAGTAACAAAGACACACAATGACACCAAGTAACAAAGGCACACTCTGACACCAAGTAACAAAGACATACACTGATACCCAGTAACACAGACAGACACTTACACCAAGTAACAAAGACATACACTGACACCAAGTAACAAAGACATACACTGATACCCAGTAACACAGACACACACTGACACCAAGTAACAAAGACATACACTGATACCCAGTTACACAGACACACACTTACACCAAGTAACAAAGACATACACTGACACCAAGTAACAAAGACATACACTGACACCCAGTAACACAGGCACACAAAGACACCAAGTAACAAAGACATACACTGACACCCATTAACAAATACATACACGGACACCCAGTAACACAGACACACGCTTGCACCAAGTAACAAAGACATACACTGACACCAAGTAGCAAAGACATACACTGACACCAAGTAACACAGACACACACTTACACCAAGTAACAAAGACATACACTGACACCAAGTAACAAAGACATACACTGATACCCAGTAACACAGACATACACTTACACCAAGTAACAAAGACATACACTGACACCAAGTAACAAGGACATACACTTACACCAAGTAACAAAGGCATACACTGACACCAACTAACAAAGTAATTCAATGATTCCCAGTAACACAGACACACACTTACACCAAGTAACAAAGACATACACTGACAACAAGTAACAAAGTCATACACTGATACCCAGTAACACAGACACACACTTACACCAAGTAACAAAGACGTACACTGATACTCAGTTACACAGACACACACGGATACCAAGTAACAAAGGCAAACAATGACACACAGTAACATAGACACACACGGATCACAAGTAACAAAGACATACACTGACACCCATTAACAAAAACGTACACTGACACCCAGTAACAAAGACATACACTGACACCAAGTAACAAAGACATACACTGATACCTCGTAACACAGACACACACTTACACCAAGTAACAAAGACATACACTGACACCAAGTAACAAAGACATACACTGACAGCAAGTAACAAAGACATAAACTGATACCCAGTAACACAGACACACACTTACACCAAGGAACAAAGACATGCACTGATACTCAGTAACACAGACATACACTGACACCAAGTAACAAAGACATACACTGATACCAAGTGACACAGACACACACTTACACCAAGTAACAAAGACACACACTTACACCAAGTAACAAAGACACACACTTACACCAAGTAACACAGACATACACTGACACCAAGTAACAAAGACATACACTGATACCCAGTAACACAGACACACACTTACACCAAGTAACAAAGACATACACTGACAGCAAGTAACTAAGACATACACTGATACCCAGTAACACAGACACACACTTGCACCAAGGAACAAAGACATACATTGATACTCAGTAACACAGACACACACTTACACCAAGTAATAAAGACATACACTGACACCAAGAAACAAAGACATACACTTACACCAAGTAACAAAGACATACACTGACTCCAAGTAACAAAGACATACACTGACTCCAAGTAACAAAGACATACACTGGCACCAAGTAACACAGACACACACGTACACAAAGTAACAAAGACAGACAAAGACACCAAGTAACAAAGACATCCACTTACACCAAGAATCAGAGACATACACTGAAGCAAGTAACAAAGACACACACTTACACCAAGAACACAGACGTACACTGACACCAAGTAACAAACACACACACTGTTACTCAGTTACACAGAGACACACTTACACCAAGTAACAATGACTGACACTGATACCCAGTAACACATACAAACACTTGCACCAAGTCACAAAGGCATACAATGATACCCAGTAACAAAGACACACAATGACACCAAGTAACAAAGGCACACTCTGACACCAAGTAACAAAGACATACACTGACACCAAGTAACAAAGACATACACTGATACCCAGTAACACAGACACACACTTACACCAAGTAACAAAGACTTACACTGATACTCAGTTACACAGACACACACTTACACCAAGTAACAAAGACATACACTGACACCAAGTCACAAAGACATACACTGACACCCATTAACAAATACATACACGGACACCCAGTAACACAGACACACGCTTACACCAAGTAACAAAGACATACAGTGACACCAAGTAACAAAGACATACACTGATACCCAGTAACACAGACATACACTGATACCCAGTAACACAGACATACACTTACACCAAGTAACAAAGACATACACTGACACCAAGTAACAAAGACATACACTGATACCCAGTAACACAGACATACACTTACACCAAGTAACAAAGACATACACTGACACCAAGTAACAAGGACATACACTTACACCAAGTAACAAAGGCATACACTGACACCAACTAACAAAGACATACACTGATACCCAGTAACACAGACACACACTTACACCAAGCAACAAAGACGTACACTGATACTCAGTTACACAGACACACACGGATACCAAGTAACAAAGGCATACAATGACACACAGTAACATAGAAACACACGGATCCCAAGTAACAAAGACATACACTGACACCCATTAACAAAAACGTACACTGACACCCAGTAACAAAGGCATACACTGACACCAAGTAACAAAGACATACACTGATACCTAGTAACACAGACACACACTTACACCAAGTAACAAAGACATACACTGACAGCAAGTAACAAAGACATACACTGACAGCAAGTAACAAAGACATACACTGATACCCAGTAGCACAGACACACACTTACACCAAGGAACAAAGACATGCACTGATACTCAGTAACACAGACACACACTTACACCAAATAACAAAGACATACACTGACACCAAGTAACAAAGACATACACTTACACCAAGGAACAAAGACATGCACTGATACTCAGTAACACAGACACACACTTACGCCAAGTAACAAAGACATACACTGACACCAATTAACAAAGACATACACTTAGACCAAGTAACAGAGACATACACTGACACCAAGTAACAAGGACATACACTGACACCAAGTAACAAAGACATACACTGATACCCAGTAACACAGACACACACTTACACCAAGTAACAAAGGCAGACAAAGACACCAAGTAACAAAGACATAAAATTACACCAAGTAACACAGACATACACTGAACCAAGTGACAAAGACACACACTTACACCAAGAACACAGACATACACTGACACCAAGTAACAAAGACATACACTGACACCCAGTAACACAGACATACACTTACACCAAGTAACAAAGACATACACTGATACTCAGTTACACAGACACACACTTCCACCAAGTAACACAGACATACTCTGACACCAAGTAACAGAGACATACACTGATACCCAGTAACACAGACACACAATTACACCAAGTAACAATGACTGACACTGATACCCAGTAACACATACAAACACTTACACCAAGTCACAAAGACATACACTGACACCCAGTATCAAAGACATACACTGATACCCAGTAACAAAGACACACAATGACACCAAGTAACAAAGGCACACTCTGACACCAAGTAACAAAGACATACACTGATACCCAGTAACACAGACAGACACTTACACCAAGTAACAAAGACATACACTGACACCAAGTAACAAAGACATACACTGATACCTAGCAACACAGACACACACTCACACCAAGTAACAAAAACATACACTGATACTCAGTTACACAGACACACACTTACACCAAGTAACAAAGACACACACTCACACCAAGTAACAAAAACATACACTGATACTCAGTTACACAGACACACACTTACACCAAGTAACAAAGACATACACTGACACCAAGTAACAAAGACATACACTGACACCAAGTAACACAGGCACACGCAGACACCAAGTAACAAAGACACACACTGACACCCATTAACAAAAACATACACTGACACCCAGTAACACAGACACACGCTTACACCAAGTAACAAAGACATACACTGACACCAAGTAACAAAGACATACACTGACACCAAGTAACAAAGACATACACTGATACCTAGTAACACAGACACACACTTACACCAAGTAACAAAGACATACACTGACAGCAAGTAACAAAGACATACACTGACAGCAAGTAACAAAGACATACACTGATACCCAGTAACACAGACACACACTTACACCAAGGAACAAAGACATGCACTGATACTCAGTAACACAGACACACACTTACACCAAGTAACAAAGACATACACTGACACCAAGTAACAAAGACATACACTGACAGCAAGTAACAAAGACATACACTGATACCCAGTAACACAGACACACACTTACAGCAAGGAACAAAGACATACACTGACACCAAGTAACAAAGACATACACTTACACCAAGTAACATAGACATACACTGACACCAAGTAACAAAGACATACACTGATACCCAGTAACACAGACACACACTTACACCAAGTAACAAAGGCAGACAAAGACACCAAGTAACAAAGACATACACTTACACCAAGTAACACAGACATACACTGAACCAAGTGATAAAGACACACACTTACACCAAGAACACAGACATACACTGACACCAAGTAACAAAGACAT
The DNA here is from genome assembly GCF_036365525.1 of Heterodontus francisci. Taxonomy (NCBI): domain Eukaryota; kingdom Metazoa; phylum Chordata; class Chondrichthyes; order Heterodontiformes; family Heterodontidae; genus Heterodontus; species Heterodontus francisci. The sequence continues at coordinate 12,143,292 of NC_090409.1, read as the reverse complement.
ACACTGACACCCAGTAACACAGACATACACTTACACCAAGTAACAAAGACATACACTGATACTCAGTTACACAGACACACACTTCCACCAAGTAACACAGACATACTCTGACACGAAGTAACAGAGACATACACTGATACCCAGTAACACAGACACACACTTACACCAAGTAACAATGACTGACACTGATACCCAGTAACACATACAAACACTTACACCAAGTCACAAAGACATACACTGACACCCAGTATCAAAGACATACACTGATACCCAGTAACAAAGACACACAATGACACCAAGTCACAAAGGCACACTCTGACACCAAGTAACAAAGACATACACTGATACCCAGTAACACAGACAGACACTTACACCAAGTAACAAAGACATACACTGACACCAAGTAACAAAGACATACACTGATACCTAGCAACACAGACACACACTCACACCAAGTAACAAAAACATACACTGATACTCAGTTACACAGACATCCACTGACACCAAGTAACAAATACATACACTGATACCAGGTAACACAGACACACTCTTACACCAAGTAACAAAGACAGACACTGATACCCAGTAACACAGACACACACTTACACCAAGAATCAAAGACAAACACTGACACCAAGTAACAAAGACATACACTTCCACCAAGTAAGACAGACATACGCTTACACCAATTAACAAAGACAGACACTTAAACCTAGTAACACGGACATACACTGTCACCAAGTAACAAAGACATACACTGATACCAAGTAACAAAGACTTACACTGATACCAAGTAACACAGACACACACTTACACCAAGTAACAAAGACAGACACTGATACCCAGTAATACAGACACACACATACACCAAGTCACAAAGACACACACTGACACCCAGTAACAAAGACATACACTGACACCCAGTAACAAAGACACACTGACACCAAGTAACAAAGACATGCACTGATACCCAGTAACAGAGACACACAATTACACGAAGTAACAAAGACATACACTGACACCAAGTAACAAAGACATACACTGACATCAATTAACAGAGAGATACACTGATACCCAGTAACATAGACACACACTTACACCAAGTAACAAAGACTTACACTGACACCCAGTCATAAAGACATACACTTACACCAAGTAACAAAGACATATACTGACACCAAGTAACAAAGACGTACACTGATACCCAGTAACACAGACAGACACTTACACCAAGTAACAAAGACATACACTGATACCCAGTAACACAGACACACACTTACACCAAGTAACAAAGACATACACTGACAGCAAGTAACAAAGACATAAAGTTACACCAAGTAACAAAGACATACACTGACAGCAAGTAACAAAGACATACACTGATACACAGTAACACAGACACACACTTACACCAAGTAACACAGACACAAACTAACACCAAGTAACAAAGACATCCAATTACACAAAGTACAAAGACATACACTGACACCAAGCAACAAAGACATACAGTGATAGCCAGTATCACAGACACGCACTGACACCCAATAACAAAGACATACACTGACAACAAGTAACAAAGACATACACTGACACCAAGTAACAAAGACATTCACTGATACCCAGTAACACAGAAACACACTGACACCAAGTAACAAAGACACACACTGACACCAAGTAACAAAGACATACACAGACAGCAAGTAACAAAGACATACACTGACACCCAGTAACACAGACACACACTTACACCAAGGAACAAAGACATACACTGATACTCAGTAACACAGACACACACTTACACCAAGTAACAAAGACATACACTGACACCAAGTAACAAAGACATACACTTACACCAAGTAACAAAGACATACACTGACACCAAGTAATAAAGACATGCACTGATACCCAGTAACACAGACACACACTTCCACCAAGTAACAAAGACAGACCAAGACACCACGTAACAAAGACATACACTGACACCAAGTAACACAGACATACACTGAACCAAGTAACAAAGACACACACTTACACCAAGTACACAGACATACACTGACACCAAGTAATAAAGACATACACTGACACCCAGTAACACAGACATACACTTACACCAAGTAACAAAGACATACACTTACACCAAGTAACAAAGACATACACTGACTCCAAGTAACAAAGACATGCACTGACACCCAGTAACACAGACACACACGGATACCAAGTAACAAAGACATACACTGACACCCATTAACAAAAACGTACACTGACACCCAGTAACAAAGACATACACTGACAGCAAGTAACTAAGACATACAATGATACCCAGTAACACAGACACACACTTGCACCAAGGAACAAAGACATACATTGATACTCAGTAACACAGACACACACTTACACCAAGTAATAAAGACATACACTGACACCAAGAAACAAAGACATACACTGACTCCAAGTAACAAAGACATACACTGACTCCAAGTAACAAAGACATACACTGACACCAAGTAACACAGACACACACGTACACAAAGTAACAAAGACAGACAAAGACACCAAGTAACAAAGACATCCACTTACATCAAGTAACACAGACATACACTGAAGCAAGTAACAAAGACACACACTTACACCAAGAACACAGACATACACTGACACCAAGTAACAAACACACACACTGATACTCAGTTACACAGACACACACTTACACCAAGTAACACAGACACACTCTGAAACCAAGTAACAAAGACATACACTGATACCCAGTAACACAGACACACACTTACACCAAGTAACAATGACTGACACTGATACCCAGTAACACATACAAACACTTACACCAAGTCACAAAGGCATACACTGACACCCAGTAACAAAGACATACACTGATACCCAGTAACAAAGACACACAATGACACCAAGTAACAAAGGCACACTCTGACACCAAGTAACAAAGACATACAATGACACCAAGTAACAAAGACATACACTGATACCCAGTAACACAGACACACACTTACACCAAGTAACAAAGACTTACACTGATACTCAGTTACACAGACACACACTTACACCAAGTAACAAAGACATACACTGACACCAAGTCACAAAGACATACACTGACACCCATTAACAAATACATACACGGACACCCAGTAACACAGACACACGCTTACACCAAGTAACAAAGACATACACTGACACCAAGTAACAAAGACATACAATGATACCCAGTAACACAGACACACACTTACACCAAGTAACAAAGACATACACTGACACCAAGTAACAAAGACATACACTGATGCCCAGTAACACAGACATACACTTACACCAAGTAACAAAGACATACACTGACACCAAGTAACAAGGACATACACTTACACCAAGTAACAAAGGCATACACTGACACCAACAAACAAAGTAATTCACTGATTCCCAGTAACACAGATACACACTTACACCAAGTAACCAAGACATACACTGACACCAAGTAACAAAGACATACACTGATACCCAGTAACACAGACACACACTTACACCAAGCAACAAAGACGTACACTGATACTCAGTTACACAGACACACACGGACACCAAGTAACAAAGGCAGACAATGACACCAAGTAACATAGACACACACGGATCCCAAGTAACAAAGACATACACTGACACCCATTAACAAAAACGTACACTGACACCCAGTAACAAAGACATACACTGACACCAAGTAACAAAGACATACACTGATACCTAGTAACACAGACACACACTTACACCAAGTAACAAAGACATACACTGACACCAAGTAACAAAGACATACACTGACAGCAAGTAACAAAGACATACACTGACAGCAAGTAACAAAGACATACACTGATACCCAGTAACACAGACACACACTTACACCAAGGAACAAAGACATGCACTGATACTCAGTAACACAGACACACACTTACACCAAGTAACAAAGACATACACTGACACCAAGTAACAAAGACATACACTTACACCAAGTAACAGAGACATACACTGACTCCAAGTAACAAAGACATACACTGACACCAAGTAACAAAGACATACACTGACACCCAGTAACACAGACACACACTTACACCAAGTAACAAAGGCAGACAAAGACACCAAGTAACAAAGACATACACTTACACCAAGTAACACAGACATACACTGAACCAAGTGACAAAGACACACACTTACACCAAGAACACAGACATACACTGACACCAAGTAACAAAGACATACACTGATACTCAGTTACACAGACACACACTTCCACCAAGTAACACAGACATACTCTGACACCAAGTAACAGAGACATACACTGATACCCAGTAACACAGACACACACTTACACCAAGTAACAATGACTGACACTGATACTCAGTTACACAGACGCACACTTACACCAAGTAACAAAGACATACACTTACACCAAGTAACAAAGACATACACTGACACCAAGTAACAAAGACATACACTGACACCCAGTAACACAGGCACACGCAGACACCAAGTAACAAAGACATACACTGACACCCATTAACAAAAACATACACTGACACCCAGTAACACAGACACACGCTTACACCAAGTAACAAAGACATACACTGACACCAAGTAACAAAGACATACACTGACACCAAGTAACAAAGACATACACTGATACCCAGTAACACTGACACACACTTACACCAAGTAACAAAGAGATACACTGATACTCAGTAACACAGACACACACTTACACCAAGTAACAAAGACATACACTGACACCAAGTAACAAAGACATACACTTACACCAAGTAACAAAGACATGCACTGACACCAAGTGACAAAGACATACACTGATACCCAGTAACAAAGACACACACTTACACCAAGTAACAAAGACAGACAAAGACACCAAGTAACAAAGACATACACTTACACCAAGTAACGCAGACATACACTGAACCAAGTAACAAAGACACACACTTAAACCAAGAACACAGACATACTCTGACACCAAGTAACAAAGACATACACTGATACCCAGTAACACAGACATACACTGATACCTAGTAACACAGACACACACTTACACCAAGTAACAAAGACAAACACTGTTACTCAGTGACACAGACACACACTTACACCAAGTAACTAAGACATACACTGACACCAAGTAACAAAGGCATACACTGACACCAAGTAACAAAGACATACACTGACACCAAGTAACAAAGACATACACTGACACCCAGTAACACAGGCACACACAGACACCAAGTAACAAAGGCATACACTGACACCCATTAACAAAAACATACACTGACACCAAGTAACACAGACATACTCTGAAACCAAGTAACAAAGACATACACTGATACCCAGTAACACAGACACACACTTACACCAAGTAACAATGACTGACACTGATACCCAGTAACACATACAAACACTTACACCAAGTCACAAAGACATACACTGACACCCAGTAACAAAGACATACACTGATACCCAGTAACAAAGACACACAATGACACCAAGTAACAAAGGCACACTCTGACACCAAGTAACAAAGACATACACTGATACCCAGTAACACAGACAGACACTTACACCAAGTAACAAAGACATACACTGACACCAAGTAACAAAGACATACACTGATACCCAGTAACACAGACACACACTGACACCAAGTAACAAAGACATACACTGATACCCAGTTCCACAGACACACACTTACACCAAGTAACAAAGACATACACTGACACCAAGTAACAAAGACATACACTGACACCCAGTAACACAGGCACACAAAGACACCAAGTAACAAAGACATACACTGACACCCATTAACATATACATACACGGACACCCAGTAACACAGACACACGCTTGCACCAAGTAACAAAGACATGCACTGACACCAAGTAACAAAGACATACACTGACACCAAGTAACACAGACACACACTTACACCAAGTAACAAAGACATACACTGACACCAAGTAACAAAGACATACACTGATACCCAGTAACACAGACATGCACTGACACCAAGTAACAAGGACATACACTTACACCAAGTAACAAAGGCATACACTGACAACAAGTAACAAAGTCATACACTGATACCCAGTAACACAGACACACACTTACACCAAGTAACAAAGACGTACACTGATAGTCAGTTACACAGACACACACGGATACCAAGTAACAAAGGCAAACAATGACACACAGTAACATAGACACACACGGATCCCAAGTAACAAAGACATACACTGACACCCATTAACAAAAACGTACACTGACACCCAGTAACAAAGACATACACTGACACCAAGTAACAAAGACATACACTGATACCCAGTAACACTGACACACACTTACACCAAGTAACAAAGAGATACACTGATACTCAGTAACACAGACACACACTTACACCAAGTAACAAAGACATACACTGACACCAAGTAACAAAGACATACACTTACACCAAGTAACAAAGACATGCACTGACACCAAGTGACAAAGACATACACTGATACCCAGTAACAAAGACACACACTTACACGAAGTAACAAAGACAGACAAAGACACCAAGTAACAAAGACATACACTTACACCAAGTAACGCAGACATACACTGAACCAAGTAACAAAGACACACACTTAAACCAAGAACACAGACATACTCTGACACCAAGTAACAAAGACATACACTGATACCCAGTAACACAGACATACACTGATACCTAGTAACACAGACACACACTTACACCAAGTAACAAAGACAAACACTGATACTCAGTGACACAGACACACACTTACACCAAGTAACTAAGACATACACTGACACCAAGTAACAAAGGCATACACTGACACCAAGTAACAAAGACATACACTGACACCAAGTAACAAAGACATACACTGACACCCAGTAACACAGGCACACACAGACACCAAGTAACAAAGGCATACACTGACACCCATTAACAAAAACATACACTGACACCAAGTAACACAGACATACTCTGAAACCAAGTAACAAAGACATACACTGATACCCAGTAACACAGACACACACTTACACCAAGTAACAATGACTGACACTGATACCCAGTAACACATACAAACACTTACACCAAGTCACAAAGACATACACTGACACCCAGTAACAAAGACATACACTGATACCCAGTTCCACAGACACACACTTACACCAAGTAACAAAGACATACACTGACACCAAGTAACAAAGACATACACTGACACCCAGTAACACAGGCACACAAAGACACCAAGTAACAAAGACATACACTGACACCCATTAACATATACATACACGGACACCCAGTAACACAGACACACGCTTGCACCAAGTAACAAAGACATGCACTGACACCAAGTAACAAAGACATACACTGACACCAAGTAACACAGACACACACTTACACCAAGTAACAAAGACATACACTGACACCAAGTAACAAAGACATACACTGATACCCAGTAACACAGACATGCACTGACACCAAGTAACAAGGACATACACTTACACCAAGTAACAAAGGCATACACTGACAACAAGTAACAAAGTCATACACTGATACCCAGTAACACAGACACACACTTACACCAAGTAACAAAGACGTACACTGATAGTCAGTTACACAGACACACACGGATACCAAGTAACAAAGGCAAACAATGACACACAGTAACATAGACACACACGGATCCCAAGTAACAAAGACATACACTGACACCCATTAACAAAAACGTACACTGACACCCAGTAACAAAGACATACACTGACACCAAGTAACAAAGACATACACTGATACCTCGTAACACAGACACACACTTACACCAAGTAACAAAGACATACACTGACACCAAGTAACAAAGACATACACTGACAGCAAGTAACAAAGACATAAACTGATACCCAGTAACACAGACACACACTTACACCAAGGAACAAAGACATGCACTGATACTCAGTAACACAGACATACACTGACACCAAGTAACAAAGACATACACTGATACCAAGTGACACAGACACACACTTACACCAAGTAACAAAGACACACACTTACACCAAGTAACACAGACATACACTGACACCAAGTAACAAAGACATACACTGATACCCAGTAACACAGACACACACTTACACCAATTAACAAAGACATACACTGACAGCAAGTAACTAAGACATACACTGATAGCCAGTAACACAGACACACACTTGCACCAAGGAACAAAGACATACATTGATACTCAGTAACACAGACACACACTTACACCAAGTAATAAAGACATACACTGATACCAAGAAACAAAGACATACACTTACACCAAGTAACAAAGACATACACTGACTCCAAGTAACAAAGACATACACTGACTCCAAGTAACAAAGACATACACTGACACCAAGTAACACAGACACACACGTACACAAAGTAACAAAGACAGACAAAGACACCAAGTAACAAAGACATCCACTTACACCAAGAATCAGAGACATACACTGAAGCAAGTAACAAAGACACACACTTACACCAAGAACACAGACGTACACTGACACCAAGTAACAAACACACACACTGATACTCAGTTACACAGAGACACACTTACACCAAGTAACACAGACATACTCTGAAACCAAGTAACAAAGACATACACTGATACCCAGTAACACTGACACACACTTACACCAAGTAACAATGACTGACACTGATACCCAGTAACACATACAAACACTTGCACCAAGTCACAAAGGCATACACTGATACCCAGTAACAAAGACACACAATGACACCAAGTAACAAAGGCACACTCCGACACCAGGTAACAAAGACATACACTGACACCAAGTAACAAAGACATACACTGATACCCAGTAACACAGACACACACTTACACCAAGTAACAAAGACATACACTGACACCAGGTCACAAAGACATACACTGACACCCATTAACAAATACATACACGGACACCCAGTAACACAGACACACGCTTACACCAAGTAACAAAGACTTACACTGACACCAAGTAACAAAGACATACACTGATACCCAGTAACACAGACATACACTGATACCCAGTAACACAGACATACACTTACACCAAGTAACAAAGACATACACTGACACCAAGTAACAAAGACATACACTGATACCCAGTAACACAGACATACACTTACACCAAGTAACAAAGACATACACTGACACCAAGTAACAAGGACATACACTTACACCAAGTAACAAAGGCATACACTGACACCAACTAACAAAGACATACACTGATACCCAGTAACACAGACACACACTTACACCAAGCAACAAAGACGTACACTGATACTCAGTTACACAGACACACACGGATACCAAGTAACAAAGGCATACAATGACACACAGTAACATAGAAACACACGGATCCCAAGTAACAAAGACATACACTGACACCCATTAACAAAAACGTACACTGACACCCAGTAACAAAGACATACACTGACACCAAGTAACAAAGACATACACTGATACCTAGTAACACAGACACACACTTACACCAAGTAACAAAGACATACACTGACAGCAAGTAACAAAGACATACAATGACAGCAAGTAACAAAGACATACACTGATACCCAGTAACACAGACACACACTTACACCAAGGAACAAAGACATGCACTGATACTCAGTAACACAGACACACACTTACACCAAGTAACAAAGACATACACTGACACCAAGTAACAAAGACATACACTTACACCAAGGAACAAAGACATGCACTGATACTCAGTAACACAGACACACACTTACGCCAAGTAACAAAGACATACACTGACACCAAGTAACAAAGACATACACTTACACCAAGTAACAGAGACATACACTGACTCCAAGTAACAAAGACATACACTGACACCAAGTAACAAAGACATACACTGATACCCAGTAACACAGACACACACTTACACCAAGTAACAAAGGCAGACAAAGACACCAAGTAACAAAGACATACACTTACACCAAGTAACACAGACATACACTGAACCAGGTGACAAAGACACACACTTACACCAAGAACACAGACATACACTGACACCAAGTAACAAAGACATACACTGACACCCAGTAACACAGACATACACTTACACCAAGTAACAAAGACATACACTGACACCAAGAAACAGAGACATACACTGATACCCAGTAACACAGACACACAATTACACCAAGTAACAATGACTGACACTGATACCCAGTAACACATACAAACACTTACACCAAGTCACAAAGACATACACTGACACCCAGTATCAAAGACATACACTGATACCCAGTAACACAGACAGACACTTACACCAAGTAACAAAGACATACACTGATACCCAGTAACACAGACAGACACTTACACCAAGTAACAAAGACATACACTGACACCAAGTAACAAAGACATACACTGATACCTAGCAACACAGACATACACTGATACCTAGCAACACAGACACACACTCGCACCAAGTAACAAAAACATACACTGATACTCAGTTACACAGACACACACTTACACCAAGTAACAAAGACATACACTGACACCAAGTAACAAAGACATACACTGACACCAAGTAACAAAGACATACACTGACACCCAGTAACACAGGCACACGCAGACACCAAGTAACAAAGACATACACTGACACCCATTAACAAAAACATACACTGACACCCAGTAACACAGACACACGCTTACACCAAGTAACAAAGACATACACTGACACCAAGTAACAAAGACATACACTGACACCAAGTAACAAAGACATACACTGATACCTAGTAACACAGACACACACTTACACCAAGTAACAAAGACATACACTGACAGCAAGTAACAAAGACATACACTGATACCCAGTAACACAGACACACACTTACACCAAGGAACAAAGACATGCACTGATACTCAGTAACACAGACACACACTTACACCAAGTAACAAAGACATACACTGACACCAAGTAACAAAGACATACACTGACACCAAGTAACAAAGACATACACTGACAGCAAGTAACAAAGACATACACTGACAGCAAGTAACAAAGACATACACTGACAGCAAGTAACACAGACACACACTTATAGCAAGGAACAAAGACATGCACTGATACTCAGTAACACAGACACACACTTACACCAAGTAACAAAGACATACACTGACACCAAGTAACAAAGACATACACTTCCACCAAGTAACAGAGACATACACTGACTCCAAGTAACAAAGACATACACTGACACCAAGTAACAAAGACATACACTGATACCCAGTAACACAGACACACACTTACACCAAGTAACAAAGACATACACTTACACCAAGTAACACAGACAAACACTGAACCAAGTGACAAAGACACACACTTACACCAAGAACACAGACATACACTGACACCAAGTAACAAAGACATACACTGACACCCAGTAACACAGACATACACTGACACCCAGTAACACAGACATACACTTACACCAAGTAACAAAGACATACACTGATACTCAGTTACACAGACACACACTTCCACCAAGTAACACAGACATGCTCTGACACGAAGTAACAGAGACATACACTGATACCCAGTAACACAGACACACACTTACACCAAGTAACAATGACTGACACTGATACCCAGTAACACATACAAACACTTACACCAAGTCACAAAGACATACACTGACACCCAGTATCAAAGACATACACTGATACCCAGTAACAAAGACACACAATGACACCAAGTAACAAAGGCACACTCTGACACCAAGTAACAAAGACATACACTGATACCCAGTAACACAGACAGACACTTACACCAAGTAACAAAGACATACACTGACACCAAGTAACAAAGACATACACTGATACCTAGCAACGCAGACACACACTCACATCAAGTAACAAAAACATACACTGATACTCAGTTACACAGACACACACTTACACCAAGTAACAAAGACATACACCGACACCAAGTAACAAAGACATACACTGACACCCAGTAACACAGGCACACGCAGACACCAAGTAACAAAGACATACACTGACACCCATTAACAAAAACATACACTGACACCCAGTAACACAGACACACGCTTACACCAAGTTACAAAGACATACACTGGCACCAAGTAACAAAGACATACACTGACACCAAATAACAAAGAGATACACTGATACTCAGTAACACAGACACACACTTACACCAAGTAACAAAGACATACACTGACACCAAGTAACAAAGACATACACTGACACCAAGTAACAAAGACATGCACTGACACCAAGTGACAAAGACATACACTGATACCCAGTAACACAGACATACACTTACACCAAGTAACACAGACATACACTGAACCAAGTAACAAAGACACACACTTAAACCAAGAACACAGACATACTCTGACACCAAGTAACAAAGACATACACTGATACCCAGTAACACAGACAGACACTTACACCAAGTAATAAAGACATACACTGACACCAAGTAACAAAGACATACACTGATACCTAGTAACACAGACACACACTTACACCAAGTAACAAAGACAAACACTGATACTCAGTTACACAGACACACACTTACACCAAGTAACTAAGACATACACTGACACCAAGTAACAAAGGCATACACTGACACTAAGTAACAAAGACATACACTGACACCAAGTAACAAAGACATACACTGACACCCAGTAACACAGGCACACACAGACACCAAGTAACAAAGGCATACACTGACACCCATTAACAAAAACATACACTGACACCAAGTAACACAGACATACTCTGAAACCAAGTAACAAAGACATACACTGATACCCAGTAACACAGACACACACTTACACCAAGTAACAAAGACATACACTGACACCAAGTAACAAAGACATACACTGATACCCAGTAACACAGACATACACTTACACCAAGTAACAAAGACATACACTGACACCAAGTAACAAGGACATACACTTACACCAAGTAACAAAGGCATACACTGACACCAACTAACAAAGTAATTCACTGATTCCCAGTAACACAGATACACACTTACACCAAGTAACAAAGACATACACTGACAGCAAGTAACAAAGACATACACTGATACCCAGTAACACAGACACACACTTACACCAAGCAACAAAGACGTACACTGATACTCAGTTACACAGACACACACGGACACCAAGTAACAAAGGCAGACAATGACACCAAGTAACATAGACACACACGGATCCCAAGTAACAAAGACATACACTGACACCCATTAACAAAAACGTACACTGACACCCAGTAACAAAGACATACACTGACACCAAGTAACAAAGACATACACTGATACCTAGTAACACAGACACACACTTACACCAAGTAACAAAGACATACACTGACACCAAGTAACAAAGACATACACTGACAGCAAGTAACAAAGACATACACTGACAGCAAGTAACAAAGACATACAATGATACCCAGTAACACAGACATACACTGACACCCAGTAACACAGACACACACTTACACCAAGTAACAAAGGCAGACAAAGACACCAAGTAACAAAGACATACACTTACACCAAGTAACACAGACATACACTGAACCAAGTGACAAAGACACACACTTACACCAAGAACACAGACATACACTGACACCAAGTAACAAAGACATACACTGATACTCAGTTACATAGACACACACTTCCACCAGGTAACACAGACATACTCTGACACCAAGTTACAGAGACATACACTGATACCCAGTAACACAGACACACACTTACACCAAGTAACAATGACTGACACTGATACCCAGTAACACATACAAACACTTACACCAAGTCACAAAGACATACACTGACAACCAGTATCAAAGACATACACTGATACCCAGTAACAAAGACACAGAATGACACCAAGTAACAAAGGCACACTCTGACACCAAGTAACAAAGACATACACTGATACCCAGTAACACAGACAGACACTTACACCAAGTAACAAAGACATACAATGACACCAAGTAACAAAGACATACACTGATACCTAGCAACACAGACACACACTCACACCAAGTAACAAAGACATACACTGATACTCAGTTACACAGACACACACTTACACCAAGTAACAAAGACATACACTGACACCAAGTAACAAAGACATACACTGACACCCAGTAACACAGGCACACGCAGACACCAAGTAACAAAGACATACACTGACACCCATTAACAAAAACATACACTGACACCCAGTAACACAGACACACGCTTACACCAAGTAACAAAGACATACACTGACACCAAGTAACAAAGACATACACTGACACCAAGTAACAAAGACATACACTGATACCCAGTAACACTGACACACACTTACACCAAGTAACAAAGAGATACACTGATACTCAGTAACACAGACGCACACTTACACCAAGTAACAAAGACATACACTGACACCAAGTAACAAAGACATACACTTACACCAAGTAACAAAGACATGCACTGACACCAAGTGACAAAGACATACACTGATACCCAGTAACACAGACACACACTTACACCAAGTAACAAAGACAGACAAAGACACCAAGTAACAAAGACATACACTTACACCAAGTAACGCAGACATACACTGAACCAAGTAACAAAGACACACACTTAAACCAAGAACACAGACATACTCTGACACCAAGTAACAAAGACATACACTGATACCCAGTAACACAGACAGACACTTACACCAAGTCACAAAGACATACACTGACACCCAGTAACAAAGACATACACTGATACCCAGTAACGAAGACACACAATGACACCAAGTAACAAAGGCACACTCTGACACCAAGTAACAAAGACATACACTGATACCCAGTAACACAGACAGACACTTACACCAAGTAACAAAGACATACACTGACACCAAGTAACAAAGACATACACTGACACCCAGTAACACAGACACACACTGACAACAAGTAACAAAGACATACACTGATACCCAGTTACACAGACACACACTTACACCAAGTAACAAAGACATACACTGAGACCAAGTAACAAAGACATACACTGACACCCAGTAACACAGGCACACAAAGACACCAAGTAACAAAGACATACACTGACACCCATTAACAAATACATACACGGACACCCAGTAACACAGACACACGCTTGCACCAAGTAACAAAGACATACACTGACACCAAGTAACAAAGACATACACTGACACCAAGTAACACAGACACACACTTACACCAAGTAACAAAGACATACACTGACACCAAGTAACAAAGACATACACTGATACCCAGTAACACAGACATACACTTACACCAAGTAACAAAGACATACACTGACACCAAGTAACAAGGACATACACTGACACCAAGTAACAAAGGCATACACTGACACCAACTAACAAAGTAATTCAATGATTCCCAGTAACACAGACACACACTTACACCAAGTAACAAAGACATACACTGACAACAAGTAACAAAGTCATACACTGATACCCAGTAACACAGACACACACTTACACCAAGTAACAAAGACGTACACTGATACTCAGTTACACAGACACACACGGATACCAAGTAACAAAGGCAAACAATGACACACAGTAACATAGACACACACGGATCCCAAGTAACAAAGACATACACTGACACCCATTAACAAAAACGTACACTGACACCCAGTAACAAAGACATACACTGACACCAAGTAACAAAGACATACACTGATACCTCGTAACACAGACACACACTTACACCAAGTAACAAAGACATACACTGACAGCAAGTAACAAAGACATAAACTGATACCCAGTAACACAGACACACACTTACACCAAGGAACAAAGACATGCACTGATACTCAGTAACACAGACACACACTTACACCAAGTAACAAAGACATACACTGACACCAAGTAACAAAGACATACACTTACACCAAGTGACAAAGACATACACTGACACCAAGTAACAAAGACATACACTGACACCAAGTAACACAGACATACACTGACACCAAGTAACAAAGACATACACTGATACCAAGTGACACAGACACACACTTACACCAAGTAACAAAGACACACACTTACACCAAGTAACACAGACATACACTGACACCAAGTAACAAAGACGTACACTGATACCCAGTAACACAGACACACACTTACACCAAGTAACAAAGACATACACTGACAGCAAGTAACTAAGACATACACTGATACCCAGTAACACAGACACACACTTGCACCAAGGAACAAAGACATACATTGATACTCAGTAACACAGACACACACTTACACCAAGTAATAAAGACATACACTGACACCAAGAAACAAAGACATACACTTACACCAAGTAACAAAGACATACACTGACTCCAGGTAACAAAGACATACACTGACTCCAAGTAACAAAGACATACACTGACACCAAGTAACACAGACACACACGTACACAAAGTAACAAAGACAGACAAAGACACCAAGTAACAAAGACATCCACTTACACCAAGAATCAGAGACATACACTGAAGCAAGTAACAAAGACACACACTTACACCAAGAACACAGACGTACACTGACACCAAGTAACAAACACACACACTGATACTCAGTTACACAGAGACACACTTACACCAAGTAACACAGACATACTCTGAAACCAAGTAACAAAGACATACACTGATACCCAGTAACACAGACACACACTTACACCAAGTAACAATGACTGACACTGATACCCAGTAACACATACAAACACTTGCACCAAGTCACAAAGGCATACACTGATACCCAGTAACAAAGACACACAATGACACCAAGTAACAAAGGCACACTCTGACACCAAGTAACAAAGACATACACTGACACCAAGTAACAAAGACATACACTGACACCAAGTAACAAATACATACACTGATACCCAGTAACACAGACACACACTTACACCAAGTAACAAAGACATACACTGACACCAAGTCACAAAGACATACACTGACATCCATTAACAAATACAGACACGGACACCCAGTAACACAGACACACGCTTACACCAAGTAACAAAGACATACACTGATACCCAGTAACACAGACATACACTGATACCCAGTAACACAGACATACACTTACACCAAGTAACAAAGACATACACTGACACCAAGTAACAAAGACATACACTGATACCCAGTAACACAGACATACACTTACACCAAGTAACAAAGACATACACTGACACCAAGTAACAAGGACATACACTTACACCAAGTAACAAAGGCATACACTGACACTAACTAACAAAGACATACACTGATACCCAGTAACACAGACACACACTTACACCAAGCAACAAAGACGTACACTGATACTCAGTTACACAGACACACACGGATACCAAGTAACAAAGGCATACAATGACACACAGTAACATAGAAACACACGGATCCCAAGTAACAAAGACATACACTGACACCCATTAACAAAAACGTACACTGACACCCAGTAACAAAGTCATACACTGACACCAAGTAACAAAGACATACACTGATACCTAGTAACACAGACACACACTTACACCAAGTAACAAAGACATACACTGACACCAAGTCACAAAGACATACACTGATACCCAGTAACACAGACATACACTGATACCCAGTAACACAGACACACACTTACACCAAGGAACAAAGACATGCACTGATACTCAGTAACACAGACACACACTTACACCAAGTAACAAAGACATACACTGACACCAAGTAACAAAGACATACACTTACACCAAGGAACAAAGACATGCACTGATACTCAGTAACACAGACACACACTTACACCAAGTAACAAAGACATACACTGACACCAAGTAACAAAGACATACACTTACACCAAGTAACAGAGACATACACTGACTCCAAGTAACAAAGACATACACTGACACCAAGTAACAAAGACATACACTGATACCCAGTAACACAGACACACACTTACACCAAGTAACAAAGGCAGACAAAGACACCAAGTAACAAAGACATACACTTACACCAAGTAACACAGACATACACTGAACCAAGTGACAAAGACACACACTTACACCAAGAAAACAGACATACACTGACACCAAGTAACAAAGACATACACTGACACCCAGTAACACAGACATACACTTACACCAAGTAACAAAGACATACACTGATACCCAGTAACAAAGACACACAATGACACCAAGTAACAAAGGCACACTCTGACACCAAGTAACAAAGACATACACTGATACCCAGTAACACAGACAGACACTTACACCAAGTAACAACGACATACACTGACACCAAGTAACAAAGACATACACTGATACCTAGCAACACAGACACACACTTACACCAAGTAACAAAGACATACACTGACACCAAGTAACAAAGACATACACTGACACCCAGTAACACAGGCACACGCAGACACCAAGTAACAAAGACATACACTGACACCCATTAACAAAAACATACACTGACACCCAGTAACACAGACACACGCTTACACCAAGTAACAAAGACATACACTGACACCAAGTAACAAAGACATACACTGACACCAAGTAACAAAGACATACACTGATACCTAGTAACACAGACACACACTTACACCAAGTAACAAAGACATGCACTGATACTCAGTAACACAGACACACACTTACACCAAGTAACAAAGACATACACTGACACCAAGTAACAAAGACATACACTGACACCAAGTAACAAAGACATACACTGACAGCAAGTAACAAAGACATACACTGATACCCAGTAACACAGACACACACTTACACCAAGGAACAAAGACATGCACTGATACTCAGTAACACAGACACACACTTACACCAAGTAACAAAGACATACACTGACACCAAGTAACAAAGACATACACTTACACCAAGTAACAGAGACATACACTGACTCCAAGTAACAGAGACATACACTGACACCAAGTAACAAAGACATACACTGACACCAAGTAACAAAGACATACACTGATACCCAGTAACACAGACACACACTTACACCAAGTAACAAAGGCAGACAAAGACACCAAGTAACAAAGACATACACTTACACCAAGTAACACAGACATACACTGAACCAAGTGACAAAGACACACACTTACACCAAGAACACAGACATACACTGACACCAAGTAACAAAGACATACACTGACACCCAGTAACACAGACATACACTTACACCAAGTAACAAAGACATACACTGATACTCAGTTACACAGACACACACTTCCACCAAGTAACACAGACATACTCTGACACGAAGTAACAGAGACATACACTGATACCCAGTAACACAGACACACACTTACACCAAGTAACAATGACTGACACTGATACCCAGTAACACATACAAACACTTACAGCAAGTCACAAAGACATACACTGACACCCAGTATCAAAGACATACACTGATACCCAGTAACAAAGACACACAATGACACCAAGTAACAAAGGCACACTCTGACACCAAGTAACAAAGACATACACTGATACCCAGTAACACAGACAGACACTTACACCAAGTAACAAAGACATACACTGACACCAAGTAACAAAGACATACACTGATACCTAGCAACACAGACACACACTCACACCAAGTAACAAAGACATACACTGATACTCAGTTACACAGACACACACTTACACCAAGTAACAAAGACATACACTGACACCAAGTAACAAAGACATACACTGACACCCAGTAACACAGGCACACGCAGACAACAAGTAACAAAGACATACACTGACACCCATTAACAAAAACATACACTGACACCCAGTAACACAGACACACGCTGAAAGCAAGTAACAAAGACATACACTGGCACCAAGTAACAAAGACATACACTGACACCAAGTAACAAAGAGATAGACTGATACTCAGTAACACAGACACACACTTACACCAAGTAACAAAGACATACACTGACACCAAGTAACAAAGACATACACTGACACCAAGTAACAAAGACATGCACTGACACCAAGTGACAAAGACATACACTGATACCCAGTAACACAGACAAACACTTACACCAAGTAACACAGACATACACTGATACCGAGTAACACAGACAGACACTTACACCAAGTAATAAAGACATACACTGACACCAAGTAACAAAGACATACACTGATACCTAGTAACACAGACACACACTTACACCAAGTAACAAAGACAAACACTGATACTCAGTTACACAGACACACACTTACACCAAGTAACTAAGACATACACTGACACCAAGTAACAAAGGCATACACTGACACCAAGTAACAAAGACATACACTGACACCAAGTAACAAAGACATACACTGACACCCAGTAACACAGGCACACACAGACACCAAGTAACAAAGGCATACACTGACACCCATTAACAAAAACATACACTGACACCAAGTAACACAGACATACTCTGAAACCAAGTAACAAAGACATACACTGATACCCAGTAACACAGACACACACTTACACCAAGTAACAATGACTGACACTGATACCCAGTAACACATACAAACACTTACACCAAGTCACAAAGACATACACTGACACCCAGTAACAAAGACATACACTGATACCCAGTAACAAAGACACACAATGACACCAAGTAACAAAGGCACACTCTGACACCAAGTAACAAAGACATACACTGATACCCAGTAACACAGACAGACACTTACACCAAGTAACAAAGACATACACTGACACCAAGTAACAAAGACATACACTGATACCCAGTAACACAGACACACACTGACACCAAGTAACAAAGACATACACTGACACCAAGTAACAAAGACATACACTGACACCCAGTAACACAGGCACACAAAGACACCAAGTAACAAAGACATACACTGACACCCATTAACAAATACATACACGGACACCCAGTAACACAGACACACGCTTGCACCAAGTAACAAAGACATACACTGACACCAAGTAACAAAGACATACACTGACACCAAGTAACACAGACACACACTTACACCAAGTAACAAAGACTTACACTGACACCAAGTAACAAAGACATACACTGATACCCAGTAACACAGACATACACTTACACCAAGTAACAAAGGCATACACTGACACCAACGAACAAAGTAATTCAATGATTCCCAGTAACACAGACACACACTTACACCAAGTAACAAAGACATACACTGACAACAAGTAACAAAGTCATACACTGATACCCAGTAACACAGACACACACTTACACCAAGTAACAAAGACGTACAATGACACACAGTAACATAGACACACACGGATCCCAAGTAACAAAGACATACACTGACACCCATTAACAAAAACGTACACTGACACCCATTAACAAAAACATACACTGACACCAAGTAACACAGACATACTCTGAAACCAAGTAACAAAGACATACACTGATACCCAGTAACACAGACACACACTTACACCAAGTAACAAAGACATACACTGACACCAAGTAACAAAGACATACACTGACACCAAGTAACACAGACACACACTTACACCAAGTAACACAGACACACACTTACACCAAGTAACAAAGACTTACACTGACACCAAGTAACAAAGACATACACTGATACCCAGTAACACAGACACACACTTGCACCAAGTAACAAAGACATACACTGATACTCAGTAACACAGACACACACTTACACCAAGTAACAAAGACATACACTGACACCAAGTAACAAAGACAGACACTTACACCAAGTAACAAAGACAGACAAAGACACCAAGTAACAAAGACAGACAAAGACACCAAGTAACACAGACATACACTGAACCAAGAAACAAAGACACACACTTACACCAAGAACACAGACATACTCTGACACCAAGTAACAAAGGCATACACTGACACCCAGTAACACAGACATACACTTACACCAAGTAACAAAGACATACACTGACACCAAGTAACAAAGAAATTCACTGATATCCAGCAACACAGACACACAAAGACACCAAGTAACAAAGACATACACTTACACCAAGTAACACAAACATACACTGACACCAAGTAACAAGGACACACACTTACACCAAGTACACATACATACATTGACACCAAGTAACAAAGACATACACTGATACCCAGTAACACAAACACACACTTACACCAAGTAGCAAAGACAGACACTGGTACCCAGTAACAAAGACATACACTGATACCCAGTAACACAGACACACACTAACACCATGTCACAAAGACACACACTGACACCCAGTAACAAAGACAAACACTGACACCCAGTAACAAAGAAACACACTGACACCAAGTAACAAAGACATTCACTGACACCATGTATACAAAGACATACACAGACACCAAGTAACAAAGACATACACTGATACCCAGTAACACAGACTCACACTTACACCAAGTAACAAAGACATACACTGATTCCCAGCCACACAGCACACACTTACACCAAGTATCACAGACATACACAGACACCAATTAACAAATACATACACTGATACCCAGTAACACTGACACACACTTGCACCATGTAACAAAGACATACACTGACACCAAGTAACAAAGTCATACACTTACACCAAGTAACACAGACATACACTGACACCAAGTAACAAAGACACACACTTACACCAAGTAACAGACATACACTGACACCAGTTAACAAAGACAAACACTGACACCCAGCAACACAGACACACACTTACACCAAGTCACAATGACAGACACTGATACCCAGTAACACAGACACACGATGACACCAAGTAACAAAGACACACACCGATACCCAGTAACACAGACACACACTTCCACCAAGGAACAAAGACATGCACTGACACCAAGTAACAAAGACATACACTGACACCCAGTAACAAAGACACAAAATGACACCAAGTAACAAAGGCACACACTGACACCAAGTAACAATGACATACACTGATACCCAGTAACACAGACAAATAGTTACACCAAGTAACAAAGACATACACTGATACCAAGTCACAAAGACATACACTGATACCAAGTCACAAAGACATACACTGATACCAAGTCACAAAGACATACACTGATACCCAGTAACACAGACATACACTGATACCCAGTAGCACAGAGAAACACTGATACACAGTCACAAAGACATACACTGATACCAAGTCACAAAGACATTCACTGATACCAAGTCACAAAGACATTCACTGATACGCAGTAACACAGACCCACACTGACACCAATTAACAAAGACATACACTGACACCAAGTAACAAAGACATACACTGACACCAAGTACCAAAGACATACACTGACACCAAGTAAAAAGACAGACATTTACACCTATTAACAAAGACATACACTGATACCCATTAACGCAGACACACAGTTACACCAAGTAACAAAGACATACACTGACACCAAGTCACAAAGACACACACTGACACCAAGTCACAAAGACACACACTGACACCCAGTAACAAAGACATACACTGACACCAAGTCACAAAGACATACACTGACACCAAGTCACAAAGACATACACTGATACCCAGTAACACAGACACACACTGACACCCAGTAACACAAACAAACACACTGACACCAGGTAACGCAGACATACACTGACACCAAGTAACAAAGACACACACTTACACCAAGTAACACAGACATACACTGACACCTAGTAACAAAGACAGACAATTACACCAAGAAACAAAGACATACACTTACACCAAGTATTTTGACATACACTGACACCAAGTAACAAAGACATACACTGATACCCAGTAACATAGACACACACTGACACCAAGTAACAAAGACATACACTGACACCAAGTCACAAAGACACAGACTGACACCCAGTAACACAAACAAACACACACTGACACCCAGTAACAAAGAGAAACACTGATACACAGTCACAAAGACAGACACTGATACCAAGTCACAAAGACATACGCTGATATCCAGTAACACAGACACACACTTACACCAAGTAACAAAGACATACACTGATACCCAGTAACACAGACAGACACTGACACCCAGTAACATAGACATACACTGATACCAAGTCACAAAGACATACACTGATACCAAGTCACAAAGACATACACTGATACCCAGTAACACAGACACACACTGACATCAAGTAACAAAGATATACACTGACACCAAGTAACAAAGACATACACTTACAACAAGTAACAAAGACACACACTTACAACAAGTAACAAAGACACACACTTACAACAAGTAACAAAGACACACACTTACAACAAGTAACAAAGACTGATACTTGCACCAAGTAACACAGACATACACTGACACCAAGTAACAAAGACATATACTTACACCAAGTAACAAAGACAGACAATTACACCAAGTAACAAAGACACACACTTTCACCAAGTATTTTGACATACACTGACACCAAGTAACAAAGACATACACTGATACCCAGTAACACAGACACACACTTACACCAAGTAACAAAGACATACACTGACACCAAGTAACAAAGACATACACTGACACCAAGTCACATAGACACACACTGACACCCAGTAGAAACAAAAAACAAAGAACAAAGAACAAAGATAATTGCAGCACAGGAACAGGCCCTTCGGCCCTCCAAGCCTGCGCCGATCCAGATCCTCTCTCTAAACATGTCGCCTATTTTCTAAGGTTCTGTATCTCTTTTCTTCCTGCCCATTCATGTATCTGTCTAGATACATCTTGAAAGACTCCATCGTGCCCGCATCTACCACCTCCGCTGGCAATGCGTTCCAGGTGCCCACCACCCTCTGCGTAAATAACTTTCCACGCATATCCCCCCTAAACTTTTCCCCTTTCACTTTGAACTCGTATCCTCTAGTAATTGAAACCCCCACTCAGGGAAAAAGCCTCTTGCTATCCACCCTGTCTATACCTCTCATGATTTTGTACACCTCAATCAGGTCCCCCCTCAACCTCCGTCTTTCTAATGAAAATAATCCTAATCTGCTCAACCTCTCTTCATAGCTAGCGCCCTCCATACCAGGCAACATCCTGGTGAACCTCCTCTGCACCCTCTCCAAAGCATCCACATCCTTTTGATAATGTGGCGACCAGAACTGTACGCAGTATTCCAAATGTGGCCGAACCAAAGTCCTATACAACTGTAACATGACCTGCCAACTCTTGTACTCAATGCCCCGTCCGATGAAGGAAAGCATGCCGTATGCCTTCTTGACCACTCTATTTACCTGCGTTGCCACCTTCAGGGAACAGTGGACCTGAACACCCAAATCTCTCTGGACATCAATTTTCCCCAGGACTTTTCCATTTACTGTATAGTTCACTCTTGAATTGGATCTTCCAAAATGCATCACCTCGCATTTGCCCTGATTGAACTCCATCTGCCATTTCTCTGCCCAACTCTCCAATCTATCTATATTCTGCTGTATTCTCTGACAGTCCCCTTCACTATCTGCTACTCCACCAATCTTAGTGTCGTCTGCAAATTTGCTAATCAGTCCACCTATACTTTCCTCCAAATCATTAATGTACATCACAAACAACAGTGGTCCCAGCACGGATCCCTGTGGAACACCACTGGTCACACGTCTCCATTTTGAGAAACTCCCTTCTACTGCTACTCTCTGTCTCCTGTTGCCCAGCCAGTTCTTTATCCATCTAGCTAGTACACCTTGGACCCTAAGCGCCTTCACCTTCTCCATCAGCCTGCCATGGGGAACCTTATCAAACGCCTTACTGAAGTCCATGTATATGACATCGACAGCCCTTCCCTCATCAATCAACTTTGTCACTTCCTCAAAGAATTCTATTAAGTTGGTAAGACATGACCTTCCCTGCACAAAACCATGTTGCCTATCACTGATGAGCCCATTTTCTTCCAAATGGGAATAGATCCTATCCCTCAGTATCTTCTCCAGCAGCTTCCCTACCACTGACGTCAGGCTCACCGGTCTATAATTACCTGGATTATCCCTGCTACCCTTCTTAAACAAGGGGACAACATTAGCAATTCTCCAGTCTTCCGGGACCTCACCCGTGTTTAAGGATGCTGCAAAGATATCTGTTAAGGCCCCAGCTATTTCCTCTCTCGCTTCCCTCAGTAACCTGGGATAGATCCCATCCGGACCTGGGGACTTGTCCACCTTAATGCCCTTTAGAATACCCAACACTTCCTCCCTCCTTATGCCGACTTGACCTAGAGTAATCAAACATCTGTTCCTAACCTCAACATCCGTCATGTCCCTCTCCTCGGTGAATACCGATGCAAAGTACTCGTTTAGAATCTCACCCATTTTCTCTGAGTCCAAGCATAACATTCCTCCTTTGTCCTTTAGTGGGCCAATCCTTTCTCTAGTTACCCTCTTTCTCCTTATATATGAATAAAAGGCTTTGGGATTTTCCTTAACCCTGTTTGCTAAAGATATTTCATGACCCCTTTTAGCCCTCTTAATTCCTCGTTTCAGATTGGTCCTACATTCCCGATATTCTTTCAAAGCTTCGTCTTTCATCAGCCGCCTAGACCTTATGTATGCTTCCTTTTTCCTCTTAGCTAGTCTCACAATTTCACCTGTCATCCATGGTTCCCTAATCTTGCCATTTCTATCCCTCATTTTCACAGGAACATGTCTCTCCTGCACGCTAATCAACCTCTCTTTAAAAGCCTCCCACATATCTCATGTGGATTTACCTTCAAACAGCTGCTCCCAATCTACATTTCCCAGCTCCTGCCGAATTTTGGTGTAGTTGGCCTTCCCCCAATTTAGCACTCTCCCTTTTGGACCACTCTCGTCTTTGTCCATGAGTATTTTAAAGCTTACGGAATTGTGATCACTATTCCCAAAGTAGTCCCCTACTGAAACTTCAACCACCTGGCCGGGCTCATTCCCCAACACCAGGTCCAGTATGGCCCCTTCCCGAGTTGGACTATTTACATACTGCTCTAGAAAACCCTCCTGGATGCTCCTTCCAAATTCTGCTCCATCTGGACCTCTAACACTAAGCGAATCCCAGTCAATGTTGGGAAAATTAAAATCTCCTATCACCACCACCCTGTTGCTCCTACATCTTTCCATAATCTGTTTACATATTTGTACCTCTATCTCACGCTCGCTGTTGGGAGGCCTGTAGTACAGCCCCAACATTGTTACCGCACCCTTCCTATTTCTGAGTTCTGTCCATATTGCCTCACTGCTCGAGTTCTCCATAGTGCCCTCCTTCAGCACAGCTGTGATATCCTCTTTGACCAGTAATGCAACTCCTCCACCCCTTTTACCTCCCTCTCTATCCCGCCTGAAGCATCGATATCCTGGGATATTTAGTTGCCAATCATGCCCTTCCCTCAACCAAGTCTCAGTAATAGCAATAACATCATACTCCCAGGTACTAATCCAAGCCCTAAGTTCATCTGCCTTACCTACTACACTTCTTGCATTAAAACAAATGCACCTCAGACCACCAGTCCCTTTATATTCATCATCTGCTCCCTGCCTGCTCTTCCCCTTAGTCACACTGACTTCATTATCTAGTTCCTTACAGGCTTTTGTTACTACCTCCTTACTGTCAACTGACCTCAATTGGTTCCCATCCCCCTGCCACATTAGTTTAAACCCTCCCCAACAGCGTTAGCAAAAGCACCTCCAAGGACATTGGTTCCAGTCCGGCCCAGGTGTAGACCGTCCAATTTGTAATAGTCCCACCTCCCCCAGAACCGGTCCCAATGTCCCAAAAATCTGAACCCCTCCTTCCTGCACCATCTCTCAAGCCACGCATTCATCCTGACTATTCTTTCATTTTTACTCTGACTATCACGTGGCACTGGTAGTAATCCTGAGATTACTACCTTTGAGGTCCTACTTTTTAACTTGGCTCCTAACTCTCTAAACTCTGCATGTAGGACCTCATCCCGTTTTTTACCTATATCATTAGTGCCTATGTGCACAATGACAACTGGCTGTTCACCCTCCCCCTTTAGAATGTTCTGCAGCCGATCTGAGACGTCCCTGACCCGTGCACCTGGGAGGCAACATACCATTCGGGAGCCTCGTTTTCGACCACAGAACCGCCTATCTACTCCCCTTACAATCGAATCCCCTACGACTATAGCCCTTCCACTCTTTTTCCCGCCCTTCGGAACAGCAGAGCCAGCCACGGTGCCATGGACCTGGCTACTGCTGCCTTCCCCTGGTGAGCCATCTCCCTCAACAGTATCCAAAACGGTATACTTGTTTTGGAGGGAGATGACCGCAGGGGACTCCTGCGCTGCCTTCCTGCTCTTTCTCTGCCTTTTGGTCACCCATTCCCTTTCTCCCTCAGCAATCCTAATCTGCGGTGTGACCAATTCACTAAACGTGCTATCCACGACCTCCTCAGCATCGCGCATGCTCCAAAGTGAGTCCATCCGCAGCTCGAGAGCCGTCATGCGGCCTAACAAGAGCTGCAGCTGGACACACTTCCTGCACGTGAAGGAGTCAGGGTCATCAGCCATGTCCCTGAGCTCCCACATTGAGCAAGAGGAGCATGATACGGGTCTGAGATCTCCTGCCATTTTTAATCTTAAGTTTAAACTTAGTTAAATGAAAAAGGAACGAAAAGTTTTTACCAATCACAATAAAACCAGAGAAATCGAAAAAGCCTTACCTTATAAACACCCCCCCCGAGTCCTTTTTTTTGGTTAGAGGAGGAGGGCGGGTGGGAGACACTACAAGTGTGGTGTCTCGGGTTCAGAAACCGCCCAAATATATAGTGTTTTACTTATCCAGCAGCCCCCTGGCCTCCGCCGAAAAACAAAAGGAAATTAAATTTACTTTCAAACGGACTTTCCCAGCTGCTCACTCGCTCACACGCTGCTCCCGAAAAAGCTGCTGCACTGAAAGGAAAGTTATTTTAAACCGCCCAAATATATAGAGTTTTACTTACCCAGCAGGCCCCTGGCCTCTGCCGAAAAACAAAAGGAAATTAAATTTACTTTCAAACGGACTTTCCCAGCTGCTCACTCGCTCACACGCTGCTCCCGAAAAAGCTGCTGCACTGAAAGGAAAGTTATTTTAAACCGCCCAAATATATAGTGTTTTACTTACCCAGCAGCCCCCTGGCCTCCGCCGAAAAACAAAAGGAAATTAAATTTACTTTCAAACGGACTTTCCCAGCTGCTCACTCGCTCACACGCTGCTCCCGAAAAAGCTGCTGCACTGAAAGGAAAGTTATTTTAAACCGCCCAAATATATAGTGTTTTACTTACCCAGCAGCCCCCTGGCCTCCGCCGAAAAACAAAAGGAAATTAAATTTACTTTCAAACGGATTTTCCCAGCTGCTCACTCGCTCACACGCTGCTCCCGAAAAAGCTGCTGCACTGAAAGGTAGCAAAGACATACACTGATACCAAGTCACAAAGACATCCACTGATACCCAGTAACACAGACACACACTTACACCAAGTAACACAGACATACACTGACACCAAGTAACAAAGACATACACTGATGCCCAGTCACACAGGCACACACTTACACCAAGTAACAAAGACAGACAGTGATATCCAGTAACACAGACACACACTTACACCAAGTAACAAAGACATGCACTGATACCCAGTAACACAGACACACACGGACACCAAGTAACAAAGACAGACACTTACACCAAGTAATACAGACACACACTGACACCCAGTAACACAGACATACACTGATACCCAGTAACACAGACACACACTTACACCAAGTAACAAAGACAGACACTGATACCCAGTAACACAGACACACACTTTCACCAAGCAACACAGACATACACTGTCAGCAAGTAACAAAGACATACACTAATACCCAGTAACACAGACACACACTTACACCAAGTAACACAAACATGCACTGACACCAAGTAACAAAGACATATACTGATTCCCAGGAACACACACACACTTACACCAAGTAACACAGACACACACTTACACCAAGTAAAAAAGAAATACAATTACACCAAGTAACACAGACACACACTTACACCAAGTCACACAGACACACACTGACACCAAGTAACACAGACACACACTTACACCAAGTATCAAAGACCGTCACTGATACCCAGTAACACAGACACACACTTCCACCAAGCAACACAGACATACACTGACACCAAGTAACAAAGACATACACTGATACCCAGTAACACAGACACACACTTACACCAAGTAACACAGACATACACTGACACCAAGTAGCAAAGACATACACTTACACCAAGTAACACAGACATACACTGACACCAAGTAACAAAGACATACACTGATACCCATTAACACAGACACACACTTACACCAAGCAACACAGAAATACACTGACACCAATTAACAAAGACATGCACTGATACCCAGTAACACAGAAACACACTTCCACCAAGTAACACAGACATACACTGACACCAAGTAACAAATACATACTCTAATACCCAGGAACACAGACACACACTTACACCAAGTAACACAGACACACACTTACACCAAGTAACAAAGACGTACAATTACACCAAGTAACACAGACACACACTGACACCAAGTCACACAGACACACACTGACAACAAGTAACTAAGACACACACTTACACCAAGTAACACTGACATACACTGACACCAAGAAACAAAGACATACACTGATACCCAGTAACACAGACACACACTTACACCAAGTAACAAAGACAGACACTGATACCCAGTAACACAGACACACACTTACACCAAGCAACACAGACAAACACTGACACCAAGTAACAAAGACATTCACTTACACCAAGTAACAAAGACATACACTGAGACCAAGTAACAAAGACATACAATTACACCAAGTAACAAAGACACACAATTACACCAAGTAACACAGACACACAGTTACACCAAGTCACACAGACAAACACGGAAACCAAGTAACAAAGACACACACTTACACCAAGTAACACAGACACACACTGACACCCAGTAACACAGACACACACTTACACCAAGTAACACAGACATACACTGACACCAAGTAACAAAGACATACACTGGTACCCAGTAACACAGACACACACTTACACCAAGTAACACAGACATATACTGACACCAAGTAACAAAGACATACACTGATACCCAGGAACACAGACACACACTTACACCAAGTAACACAGACACACACTTACACCAAGTAACAAAGACATACACTAACACCAATCAACGCAGACATACACTGACACCAAGTAACAAAGACATACAATTACAGCAAGTAACAAAGACACACACTTACAGCAAGTAACAAAGACAGACACTGATACCCAGTAACACAGACACACACTGACACCAAGTAACAAAGACATACACTGACACCATATAACAAGTTACACACTGACACCCAGTAACTAAGACATACACTGACACCAAGTCACAAAGACATACACTGATTCCAAGTCACAAAGATATATACTGATACCCAGTAACACAGACACACACTGACACCAAGTAACAAAGACATACACTGACACCAAGTAATAAAGACAGACAATTACACCAAGTATTTTGACATACACTGACACCAAGTAACAAAGGCATACATGATACCCATTAACACAGACACACACTTACACCAAGTAACACAGACACACACTGACACTAAGTAACAAAGACATGCACTGATACCCTGTAACACAGGCACACATTTACACCAAGTAACAAAGACAGACACTAATACCCAGTAACACAGACACCCTTACACCAAGTAACAAAGACATACACTGACACCAAGTAACAAAGACATACACTGACACCCAGTAACACAGACACACTCGGACAACAAGTAACAAAGACATAGACTTACACCAAGTAAAACAGACACACACTGACACCCAGTAACAAAGACAGACACTGATACCCAGTAACACAGACACAAACTTACACCAAGCAACACAGACATACACTGACACCAAGTAACAAAGACATACACTGATACCCAGTAAGACAGGCACACAATTACACCAAGTAACACAGACATGCACTGACACCAAGTAGCAAAGACATACACTGATACCCAGGAACACAGACACACACTTACACCAAGTAACAAAGACATACAATTACACCAAGTAACACAGACACACACTTACACCAAGTCACACAGACACACACTGACACCAAGTAACAAAGACACACACTTCCACCAAGTAACACAGACACACACTGACACCCAGTAACACAGACACACACTTACACCAAGTAACACAGACATACACTGACAACAAGTAACAAAGACACACACTGACACCCAGCAGCAAAGACATACACTGATACCAAGTCACAAAGACATCCACTGATACCCAGTAACACAGACACACAATTACACCAAGTAACACAGACACACACTTACACCAAGTCACACAGACACACACTGACACCAAGTAACAAAGACACACACATACACCAAGTGACACAGACACACACTGACACCCAGTAACACAGACACACACTTACACCAAGTAACACAGACATACACTGACAACAAGTAACAAAGACAGACACTGATACCCAGTAACACAGACACACACTTACACCAAGTAACAAAGACACACACAGACACCAAGTAACAAAGACATACACTGATACCCAGTAACACAGACACACACTTACACAAAGTAACACAGACATACACTGACACCAAGTCACAAAGACATACACTGATACCCAGTAAGACAGACACACACTTACACCAAGTAACACAGACATACACTGACACCAAGTAACTAAGACATACACTGATACCCAGTATCACAGACACACACTTACACCAAGTAACAAAGTCAGACACTGACACCAAGTCACAAAGACACACACTGACACCCAGTAACAAAGACATACACTGACACCATGTCACAAAGACATACACTGATACCCAGGAACACAGACACACACTGACAACCAGTAACAAAGACATACACTGATACCAAGTCACAAAGACATACACTGATACCCAGCAGCACAGAAACACACTGACACCCAGTAACAAAGACATACACTGACACCAAGTAACAAAGACATACACTGATACCCAGTAATACAGACACACACTTACACCAAGTAACACAGACATACACTGACACCAAGTAAAAAAGACATACAGTGATACCCAGTAACACAGACACTCTCTTACACCAAGTAACAAAGAAAGACAATGATACCCAGTAACACAGACACACACTTACACCAAGTAACAAAGACATACACTGACACCCAGTAACAAAGACATACACTGACAACCAGTAACACAGACACACATGGACACCAAGTAACAAAGACACACACTTACACCAAGTAACACAGACATACACTGACACCAAGCAACAAAGACATACACTGATACCCAGTAACACAGACACACACTTACACAAAGTAACACAGACATAAACTGACACCAAGTAACAAAGACATACCCTGATACCCAGGAACACAGACACACACTTACACCAAGTAACAGAGACACACACGTACACCAAGTAACAAAGACATACACTTACACCAAGTAACACAGACATACAATGACACCAAGTAACAAAGACATACAATTACACCAAGTCACAAAGACATACACTGATAACCAGTAACACAGACACACACTTACTCCAAGTAACACAGACATACACTGACACCAAGTAACAAAGACACACACTTACACCAAGTAACACAGACATACACTGACACCAAGTAACAATTACATACACTTACACCAAGTAACAAAGACACACACTTACACCAAGTAACACAGACATACACTGACACCAAGTAACAAAGACATACACTGACACCAAGTAACAAAGACATACACTTACGCGAAGTAACAAAGACAGACAATTACACCAAGTAACAAAGACATACACTTGCACCAAGTATTTTGACATACACTGACACCAAGTAACAAAGACATACACTGATACCCAGTGACACAGACACACACTTACAGCAAGTAACGCAGACATACACTGACACCAAGTAACAAAGACATACACTGATACCCAGGAATACAGACACACACTTACACCAAGTAACACAGACACACACTTACACCAAGTAACAAAGACAGACACTTACACCAAGTAACACAGACATACACTGACACCAAGTAACAAAGGCATACAATTACACCAAGTAACAAAGACACACACTTAAACCAAGTAACACAGATATACACTGGCAACAAGTAACAAAGACATGCACTGACACCCAGTAACACAGACACACACGGACACCAAGTAACAAAGACACACAATTACTCCAAGTAACACAGACACACACTGACACCCAGTAACACAGACACACACTACACCAAGTAAGACAGACATACACTGACACCAAGTAACAAAGACATACACTGACACCAAGTAACAAAGACAGACAATTACGCCAAGTAACAAAGACACACAATTACACCAAGTAACACAGACACACACTTACACCAAGTCACACAGACAAACACGGAAACCAAGTAACAAAGACACACACTTACACCAAGTAACACAGACACACACTGACACCCAGTAACACAGACACACACTTACACCAAGTAACACAGACATACACTGACACCAAGTAACAAAGACATACACTGATACCCAGTAACACAGACACGCACTTACACCAAGTAACACAGACATATACTGACACCAAGTAACAAAGACATACACTGATACCCAGGAACACAGACACACACTTACACCAAGTAACACAGACACACACTTACACCAAGTAACAAAGACATACACTAACACCAATTAACGCAGACATACACTGACACCAAGTAACAAAGACATACAATTACAGCAAGTAACAAAGACACACACTTACAGCAAGTAACAAAGACAGACACTGATACCCAGTAACACAGACACACACTGACACCAAGTAACAAAGACATACACTGACACCAACTAACAAGTCACACACTGACACCCAGTAAGTAAGACATACACTGACACCAAGTCACAAAGACATACACTGATTCCAAGTCACAAAGATATATACTGATACCCAGTAACACAGACACACACTGACACCAAGTAACAAAGACATACACTGACACCAAGTAATAAAGACAGACAATTACACCAAGTAACAAAGACACCCACTTACACCAAGTATTTTGACATACACTGACACCAAGTAACAAAGGCATACATGATACCCATTAACGCAGACACACACTTACACCAAGTAACACCGACACACACTGACACAAAGTAACAAAGACATGCACTGATACCCTGTAACACAGGCACACATTTACACCAAGTAACAAAGACAGACACTGATACCCAGTAACACAGACACACACTTACACCAAGTAACAAAGACATACACTGACACCAAGTAACAAAGACATACACTGATACCCAGTAACACAGACACACACTTACACCAAGTAACAAAGACATACATTGACACCAAGTCACAAAGACATACTCTGATAACCAGTAACACAGACAGACACTTACTCCAAGTAACACAGACATACACTGACACCAAGTAACAAAGACATACGCTGATACCCTGTGACACAGACACACACTTACACCAAGTAACAAAGAAAGATACTGATACCCAGTAACATAGACACACACTTACACCAAGTAACAAAGACATACACTGACACCCAGTAACAAAGACATACACTGACACATAGTAACACAGACACACATGGACACCAAGTAACAAAGACACACACTTACACCAAGTAACAAAGAAAGATACTGACACCCAGTAACACAGACACACACTTACACCAAGTAACACAGACATACACTGACACCAAGTAACAAATACATACACTGATACCCAGTAACACAGACACACACTTACACCAAGTAACATAGACATACACTGATACCCAGGAACACAGACACACACTTACACCAAGTAACGCAGACACACACTTACACCAAGTAACAAATACATACACTTACATCAAGTAACACAGACATATACTTACACCAAGTAACAAAGACATACAATTACACCAAGTAACAAAGACACACACTTACACCAAGTAACACAGATATACACTGGCACCAAGTAACAAAGACATGCACTGACACCCAGTAACGCAGACACACACGGACACCAAGTAACAAAGACACACACTTACACCAAGTAACACAGACACACACTGACACCCAATAACACAGACACACACTTAAACCAAGTAACACAGACATACACTGACACCAAGTAACAAAGACATACACTGATACCCAGTAACACAGACACACACTTACACCAAGTAACACAGACATACACTGACACCAAGTAACAAAGACATACAATGATACCCAGGAACACAGACACACACTTACACCAAGTAACACAGACACACACTTACACCAAGTAACAAAGA
This sequence comes from Heterodontus francisci, assembly GCF_036365525.1. Taxonomy (NCBI): domain Eukaryota; kingdom Metazoa; phylum Chordata; class Chondrichthyes; order Heterodontiformes; family Heterodontidae; genus Heterodontus; species Heterodontus francisci. The sequence continues at coordinate 12,106,707 of NC_090409.1, read as the reverse complement.
CATACACTTACACCAAGTAACACAGACATACACTGACACCAAGTAACAAAGACATGCACTGATACCCAGTAACACAGACACACACTGACACCAAGTTAGAAACACACACTGATCCCCAGTAACACAGGCACACACTGACCCCCAGTAACACAGAAATACACTGACACAAAGTCACAAAGACACACACTGACTCCCAGTAACAAAGACATACACTGACACCAAGTCACAAAGACATACACTGATACACAGACACACACTTACACCAAGTAACACAGACATACACTGACACCAAGGAACAAAGACATGCACTGATACCCAGTATCACAGACACACACTTACACCAAGTAACAAAGACATACACTGACACCAAGTCACAAAGACACACGCTGACACCCAGTAACAAAGACATACACTGACACCAAGTCACAAAGACATGCACTGATACCCAGGAACGCAGACACACACTGACACCCAGTAACAAAGACATACACAGATACCAAGTCACAAAGACATACACTGATACCCAGTAACACAGAAACACACTAACACCCAGTAACAAAGACATACACTGATACCAAGTCACAAAGACATACACTGATACCCAGTAACACAGACACACACTGACACCCAGTAACAAAGACATACACTGATACCAAGTCACAAAGACATACACTGATACCCAGTAACACAGACACACACTGACACCAAGTAACAAAGACATGCTCTGACACCAAGTAACAAAGACATACACTTACACCAAGCAACAAAGACACACACTTACACCAAGTAACACAGACATACACTGACACCAAGTAACAAAGACATACACTGACACCACTTAACAAAGACATACACTTACACCAAGTATTTTGACATACACTGACACCAAGTTACAAAGACATACACTGATACCCAGTAACACAGACACACACTTGCACCAAGTAACAAAGACATACACTGACACCCAAGAACGAAGACATACACTGACACCAATTAACAAAAACATACACTGATACCCTGGAACACAGACACACACTTACACCAAGTAACAAAGGCAGACACTGATACCCAGTAACACAGACCCACACTTACACCAAGTAACAAAGACATACACTGACACCCAGTAAGAAAGACATACACTGACACCCAGTAACACAGACACACATGGACACCAAGTAACAAAGACACACACTTACACCAAGTTACACAGACACACACTGACACCCAGTAACACAGACATACACTTACACCAAGTAACACAGACATACACTGATACCCAGGAACACAGACACAAACTTACACCAAGTAACACAGACACACACTTGCACCAAGTAACAAAGACATACACTTACACGAAGTAACACAGTCATACACTGACACCAAGTAACAAAGATATACAATTACACCAAGTAACAAAGACACACACTTACACCAAGTAACACAGATAATCACTGGCACCAAGTAACAAAGCCATGCACTGACACCCAGTAACACAGACACACACGGACACCAAGTAACAAAGACACACACTTACACCAAGTAACACAGACACAAAGTGACAAACAGTAACACAGACACACACATACACAAAGTAACACAGACATACACTGACACCAAGTAACAAAGATATACACTGATACCCAGTAACACAGACACAAACTTACACCAAGTAACACAGACATACACTGACACCAAGTAACAAAGACATACAATGATACCCAGGAACACAGACACACACTTACACCAAGTAACACAGACACACACTTACACCAAGTAACACAGACATACACTGACACCAAGTAACAAAGACATGCACTGATACCCAGTAACACAGACACACACTGACACCCAGTTAGAAACGCACACTGATCCCCAGTAACACAGACACACACTGAACCCAAGTAACACAGACATACACTGACACCAAGTCACAAAGACACACACTGACCCCCAGTAACAAGGACATACACTGACACCAAGTCACAAAGACATACACTGATACACAGACACACACTTACACCAAGTAACACAGACATACACTGACACCAAGGAACAAAGACATACACTGATACCCAGTATCACAGACACACACTTACACCAAGTAACAAAGACATACACTGAAACCAAGTCACAAAGACACATGCTGACACCATGTAACAACGACATACACTGACACCAAGTCAAAAAGACATACACTGACACCAAGTCAAAAAGACATACACTGATGCCCAGTAACAGAGACACACACTGACACCAAGTAACAAAGGCACACACTGCGGGCGGGAGCACTTTGGCGCTTTGGTTAGCACCGCAGCCTCACAGCTCCAGGGACCCGGGTTCGATTCTGGGTACTGCCTGTGCGGAGTTTGCAAGTTCTCCCTGTGTCTGCGTGGGTTTCCTCCGGGTGCTCCGGTTTCCTCCCACATGCCAAAGACTTGCAGGTTGATATGTTAATTGGCCATCATAAATTGGCCCTAGTATAGGTAGGTGGTCGGGAAATATATAGGGACAGGTGGGGATGTGATAGGAATACGGGATGAGTGTAGATTTAGTATAAATGGGTGGTTGATGGTCGGCACAGACTCGGAGGGCCGAAGGGCCTGTTTAAGTGCTGTATCTCTAAACTAAACTAAATACTGACAACTAGTGTCACTGACACCCAGTAACACAAACAAACACACACTGACACCCAGTCACACAGAGAAACACTGATACACTGACACCAAGTAACACAGACACACACTGACACCCAGTAACAAAGACATACACTGATACCAAGTCACAAAGACATACACTGATACCCAGTAACACAAACAAACACACACTGACACCCAGTAGCACAGAGAAACACTGATACACAGTCACAAAGACATACACTGATACCAAGTCACAAAGACATTCACTGATACCAAGTCACAAAGACATTCACTGATACGCAGTAACACAGACCCACACTGACACCAATTAACAAAGACATACACTGACACCAAGTAACAAAGACATACACTGACACCAAGTACCAAAGACATACACTGACACCAAGTAAAAAGACAGACAATTACACCAATTAACAAAGACATACACTGATACCCATTAACGCAGACACACAGTTACACCAAGTAACAAAGACATACACTGACACCAAGTCACAAAGACACACACTGACACCAAGTCACAAAGACACACACTGACACCCAGTAACAAAGACATACACTGACACCAAGTCACAAAGACATACACTGATACCCAGTAACACAGACACACACTGACACCCAGTAACACAAACAAACACACTGACACCAGGTAACGCAGACATACACTGACACCAAGTAACAAAGACACACACTTACACCAAGTAACACAGACATACACTGACACCTAGTAACAAAGACAGACAATTACACCAAGAAACAAAGACATACACTTACACCAAGTATTTTGACATGCACTGACACCAAGTAACAAAGACATACACTGATACCCAGTAACATAGACACACACTGACACCAAGTAACAAAGACATACACTGACACCAAGTCACAAAGACACAGACTGACACCCAGTAATACAAACAAACACACACTGACACCCAGTAACAAAGAGAAACACTGATACACAGTCACAAAGACAGACACTGATACCAAGTCACAAAGACATACGCTGATATCCAGTAACACAGACACACACTTACACCAAGTAACAAAGACATACACTGATACCCAGTAACACAGACAGACACTGATACCCAGTAACACAGACAGACACTGACACCCAGTAACATAGACATACACTGATACCAAGTCACAAAGACATACACTGATACCAAGTCACAAAGACATACACTGATACCCAGTAACACAGACACACACTGACATCAAGTAACAAAGATATACACTGACACCAAGTAACAAAGACATACACTTACAACAAGTAACAAAGACACACACTTACAACAACAAAGACACACACTTACAACAAGTAACAAAGACACACACTTACAACAAGTAACAAAGACTGATACTTGCACCAAGTAACACAGACATACACTGACACCAAGTAACAAAGACATATACTTACACCAAGTAACAAAGACAGACAATTACACCAAGTAACAAAGACACACACTTTCACCAAGTATTTTGACATACACTGACACCAAGTAACAAAGACATACACTGATACCCAGTAACACAGACACACACTTACACCAAGTAACAAAGACATACACTGACACCAAGTAACAAAGACATACACTGACACCAAGTCACATAGACACACACTGACACCCAGTAGAAACAAAAAACAAAGAACAAAGAACAAAGATAATTGCAGCACAGGAACAGGCCCTTCGGCCCTCCAAGCCTGCGCCGATCCAGATCCTCTCTCTAAACATGTCGCCTATTTTCTAAGGTTCTGTATCTCTTTTCTTCCTGCCCATTCATGTATCTGTCTAGATACATCTTGAAAGACTCCATCGTGCCCGCATCTACCACCTCCGCTGGCAATGCGTTCCAGGTGCCCACCACCCTCTGCGTAAATAACTTTCCACGCATATCCCCCCTAAACTTTTCCCCTTTCACTTTGAACTCGTATCCTCTAGTAATTGAAACCCCCACTCAGGGAAAAAGCCTCTTGCTATCCACCCTGTCTATACCTCTCATGATTTTGTACACCTCAATCAGGTCCCCCCTCAACCTCCGTCTTTCTAATGAAAATAATCCTAATCTGCTCAACCTCTCTTCATAGCTAGCGCCCTCCATACCAGGCAACATCCTGGTGAACCTCCTCTGCACCCTCTCCAAAGCATCCACATCCTTTTGATAATGTGGCGACCAGAACTGTACGCAGTATTCCAAATGTGGCCGAACCAAAGTCCTATACAACTGTAACATGACCTGCCAACTCTTGTACTCAATGCCCCGTCCGATGAAGGAAAGCATGCCGTATGCCTTCTTGACCACTCTATTTACCTGCGTTGCCACCTTCAGGGAACAGTGGACCTGAACACCCAAATCTCTCTGGACATCAATTTTCCCCAGGACTTTTCCATTTACTGTATAGTTCACTCTTGAATTGGATCTTCCAAAATGCATCACCTCGCATTTGCCCTGATTGAACTCCATCTGCCATTTCTCTGCCCAACTCTCCAATCTATCTATATTCTGCTGTATTCTCTGACAGTCCCCTTCACTATCTGCTACTCCACCAATCTTAGTGTCGTCTGCAAATTTGCTAATCAGTCCACCTATACTTTCCTCCAAATCATTAATGTACATCACAAACAACAGTGGTCCCAGCACGGATCCCTGTGGAACACCACTGGTCACACGTCTCCATTTTGAGAAACTCCCTTCTACTGCTACTCTCTGTCTCCTGTTGCCCAGCCAGTTCTTTATCCATCTAGCTAGTACACCTTGGACCCTAAGCGCCTTCACTTTCTCCATCAGCCTGCCATGGGGAACCTTATCAAACGCCTTACTGAAGTCCATGTATATGACATCGACAGCCCTTCCCTCATCAATCAACTTTGTCACTTCCTCAAAGAATTCTATTAAGTTGGTAAGACATGACCTTCCCTGCACAAAACCATGTTGCCTATCACTGATGAGCCCATTTTCTTCCAAATGGGAATAGATCCTATCCCTCAGTATCTTCTCCAGCAGCTTCCCTACCACTGACGTCAGGCTCACCGGTCTATAATTACCTGGATTATCCCTGCTACCCTTCTTAAACAAGGGGACAACATTAGCAATTCTCCAGTCTTCCGGGACCTCACCCGTGTTTAAGGATGCTGCAAAGATATCTGTTAAGGCCCCAGCTATTTCCTCTCTCGCTTCCCTCAGTAACCTGGGATAGATCCCATCCGGACCTGGGGACTTGTCCACCTTAATGCCCTTTAGAATACCCAACACTTCCTCCCTCCTTATGCCGACTTGACCTAGAGTAATCAAACATCTGTTCCTAACCTCAACATCCGTCATGTCCCTCTCCTCGGTGAATACCGATGCAAAGTACTCGTTTAGAATCTCACCCATTTTCTCTGAGTCCAAGCATAACATTCCTCCTTTGTCCTTTAGTGGGCCAATCCTTTCTCTAGTTACCCTCTTTCTCCTTATATATGAATAAAAGGCTTTGGGATTTTCCTTAACCCTGTTTGCTAAAGATATTTCATGACCCCTTTTAGCCCTCTTAATTCCTCGTTTCAGATTGGTCCTACATTCCCGATATTCTTTCAAAGCTTCGTCTTTCATCAGCCGCCTAGACCTTATGTATGCTTCCTTTTTCCTCTTAGCTAGTCTCACAATTTCACCTGTCATCCATGGTTCCCTAATCTTGCCATTTCTATCCCTCATTTTCACAGGAACATGTCTCTCCTGCACGCTAATCAACCTCTCTTTAAAAGCCTCCCACATATCACATGTGGATTTACCTTCAAACAGCTGCTCCCAATCTACATTTCCCAGCTCCTGCCGAATTTTGGTGTAGTTGGCCTTCCCCCAATTTAGCACTCTCCCTTTTGGACCACTCTCGTCTTTGTCCATGAGTATTTTAAAGCTTACGGAATTGTGATCACTATTCCCAAAGTAGTCCCCTACTGAAACTTCAACCACCTGGCCGGGCTCATTCCCCAACACCAGGTCCAGTATGGCCCCTTCCCGAGTTGGACTATTTACATACTGCTCTAGAAAACCCTCCTGGATGCTCCTTCCAAATTCTGCTCCATCTGGACCTCTAACACTAAGCGAATCCCAGTCAATGTTGGGAAAATTAAAATCTCCTATCACCACCACCCTGTTGCTCCTACATCTTTCCATAATCTGTTTACATATTTGTACCTCTATCTCACGCTCGCTGTTGGGAGGCCTGTAGTACAGCCCCAACATTGTTACCGCACCCTTCCTATTTCTGAGTTCTGTCCATATTGCCTCACTGCTCGAGTCCTCCATAGTGCCCTCCTTCAGCACAGCTGTGATATCCTCTTTGACCAGTAATGCAACTCCTCCACCCCTTTTACCTCCCTCTCTATCCCGCCTGAAGCATCGATATCCTGGGATATTTAGTTGCCAATCATGCCCTTCCCTCAACCAAGTCTCAGTAATAGCAATAACATCATACTCCCAGGTACTAATCCAAGCCCTAAGTTCATCTGCCTTACCTACTACACTTCTTGCATTAAAACAAATGCACCTCAGACCACCAGTCCCTTTATATTCATCATCTGCTCCCTGCCTGCTCTTCCCCTTAGTCACACTGACTTCATTATCTAGTTCCTTACAGGCTTTTGTTACTACCTCCTTACTGTCAACTGACCTCAATTGGTTCCCATCCCCCTGCCACATTAGTTTAAACCCTCCCCAACAGCGTTAGCAAAAGCACCTCCAAGGACATTGGTTCCAGTCCGGCCCAGGTGTAGACCGTCCAATTTGTAATAGTCCCACCTCCCCCAGAACCGGTCCCAATGTCCCAAAAATCTGAACCCCTCCTTCCTGCACCATCTCTCAAGCCACGCATTCATCCTGACTATTCTTTCATTTTTACTCTGACTATCACGTGGCACTGGTAGTAATCCTGAGATTACTACCTTTGAGGTCCTACTTTTTAACTTGGCTCCTAACTCTCTAAACTCTGCATGTAGGACCTCATCCCGTTTTTTACCTATATCATTAGTGCCTATGTGCACAATGACAACTGGCTGTTCACCCTCCCCCTTTAGAATGTTCTGCAGCCGATCTGAGACGTCCCTGACCCGTGCACCTGGGAGGCAACATACCATTCGGGAGCCTCGTTTTCGACCACACAACCGCCTATCTACTCCCCTTACAATCGAATCCCCTACGACTATAGCCCTTCCACTCTTTTTCCCGCCCTTCGGAACAGCAGAGCCAGCCACGGTGCCATGGACCTGGCTACTGCTGCCTTCCCCTGGTGAGCCATCTCCCTCAACAGTATCCAAAACGGTATACTTGTTTTGGAGGGAGATGACCGCAGGGGACTCCTGCGCTGCCTTCCTGCTCTTTCTCTGCCTTTTGGTCACCCATTCCCTTTCTCCCTCAGCAATCCTAATCTGCGGTGTGACCAATTCACTAAACGTGCTATCCACGACCTCCTCAGCATCGCGCATGCTCCAAAGTGATTCCATCCGCAGCTCGAGAGCCGTCATGCGGCCTAACAAGAGCTGCAGCTGGACACACTTCCTGCACGTGAAGGAGTCAGGGTCATCAGCCATGTCCCTGAGCTCCCACATTGAGCAAGAGGAGCATGATACGGGTCTGAGATCTCCTGCCATTTTTAATCTTAAGTTTAAACTTAGTTAAATGAAAAAGGAACGAAAAGTTTTTACCAATCACAATAAAACCAGAGAAATCGAAAAAGCCTTACCTTATAAACACCCCCCCGAGTCCTTTTTTTTGGTTAGAGGAGGAGGGCGGGTGGGAGACACTACAAGTGTGGTGTCTCGGGTTCAGAAACCGCCCAAATATATAGTGTTTTACTTATCCAGCAGCCCCCTGGCCTCCGCCGAAAAACAAAAGGAAATTAAATTTACTTTCAAACGGACTTTCCCAGCTGCTCACTCGCTCACACGCTGCTCCCGAAAAAGCTGCTGCACTGAAAGGAAAGTTATTTTAAACCGCCCAAATATATAGAGTTTTACTTACCCAGCAGCCCCCTGGCCTCTGCCGAAAAACAAAAGGAAATTAAATTTACTTTCAAACGGACTTTCCCAGCTGCTCACTCGCTCACACGCTGCTCCCGAAAAAGCTGCTGCACTGAAAGGAAAGTTATTTTAAACCGCCCAAATATATAGAGTTTTACTTACCCAGCAGCCCCCTGGCCTCTGCCGAAAAACAAAAGGAAATTAAATTTACTTTCAAACGGACTTTCCCAGCTGCTCACTCGCTCACACGCTGCTCCCGAAAAAGCTGCTGCACTGAAAGGAAAGTTATTTTAAACCGCCCAAATATATAGTGTTTTACTTACCCAGCAGCCCCCTGGCCTCCGCCGAAAAACAAAAGGAAATTAAATTTACTTTCAAACGGACTTTCCCAGCTGCTCACTCGCTCACACGCTGCTCCCGAAAAAGCTGCTGCACTGAAAGGAAAGTTATTTTAAACCGCCCAAATATATAGTGTTTTACTTACCCAGCAGCCCCCTGGCCTCCGCCGAAAAACAAAAGGAAATTAAATTTACTTTCAAACGGATTTTCCCAACTGCTCACTCGCTCACACGCTGCTCCCGAAAAAGCTGCTGCACTGAAAGGTAGCAAAGACATACACTGATACCAAGTCACAAAGACATCCACTGATACCCAGTAACACAGACACACACTTACACCAAGTAACACAGACATACACTGACACCAAGTAACAAAGACATACACTGATGCCCAGTCACACAGGCACACACTTACACCAAGTAACAAAGACAGACAGTGATATCCAGTAACACAGACACACACTTACACCAAGTAACAAAGACATGCACTGATACCCAGTAACACAGACACACACGGACACCAAGTAACAAAGACAGACACTTACACCAAGTAATACAGACACACACTGACACCCAGTAACACAGACACACACTTTCACCAAGCAACACAGACATACACTGTCACCAAGTAACAAAGATATACACTAATACCCAGTAACACAGACACACACTTACACCAAGTAACACAAACATGCACTGACACCAAGTAACAAAGACATATACTGATACCCAGGAACACACACACACTTACACCAAGTAACACAGACACACACTTACACCAAGTAACAAAGAAATACAATTACACCAAGTAACACAGACACACACTTACACCAAGTCACACAGACACACACTGACACCAAGTAACACAGACACACACTTACACCAAGTAACACAGACACACACTGACACCCAGTAACACAGACACACACTTACACCACGTAACACAGACATACACTGACACCAAGTAACAAAGACATACACTGGTACCCAGTAACACAGACACACACTTACACCAAGTAACACAGACATATACTGACACCAAGTAACAAAGACATACACTGATACCCAGGAACACAGACACACACTTACACCAAGTAACACAGACACACACTTACACCAAGTAACAAAGACATACACTAACACCAATCAACGCAGACATACACTGACACCAAGTAACAAAGACATACAATTACAGCAAGTAACAAAGACACACACTTACAGCAAGTAACAAAGACAGACACTGATACCCAGTAACACAGACACACACTGACACCAAGTAACAAAGACATACACTGACACCATATAACAAGTTACACACTGACACCCAGTAACTAAGACATACACTGACACCAAGTCACAAAGACATACACTGATTCCAAGTCACAAAGATATACACTGATACCCAGTAACACAGACACACACTGACACCAAGTAACAAAGACATACACTGACACCAAGTAATAAAGACAGACAATTACACCAAGTATTTTGACATACACTGACACCAAGTAACAAAGGCATACATGATACCCATTAACACAGACACACACTTACACCAAGTAACACAGACACACACTGACACTAAGTAACAAAGACATGCACTGATACCCTGTAACACAGGCACACATTTACACCAAGTAACAAAGACAGACACTAATACCCAGTAACACAGACACACACTTACACCAAGTAACAAAGACATACACTGACACCAAGTAACAAAGACATACACTGACACCCAGTAACACAGACACACTCGGACAACAAGTAACAAAGACATAGACTTACACCAAGTAAAACAGACACACACTGACACCCAGTAACAAAGACAGACACTGATACCCAGTAACATAGACACAAACTTACACCAAGCAACACAGACATACACTGACACCAAGTAACAAAGACATACACTGATACCCAGTAACACAGGCACACAATTACACCAAGTAACACAGACATGCACTGACACCAAGTAGCAAAGACATACACTGATACCCAGGAACACAGACACACACTTACACCAAGTAACAAAGACATACAATTACACCAAGTAACACAGACACACACTTACACCAAGTCACACAGACACACACTGACACCAAGTAACAAAGACACACACTTCCACCAAGTAACACAGACACACACTGACACCCAGTAACACAGACACACACTTACACCAAGTAACACAGACATACACTGACAACAAGTAACAAAGACACACACTGACACCCAGCAGCAAAGACATACACTGATACCAAGTCACAAAGACATCCACTGATACCCAGTAACACAGACACACAATTACACCAAGTAACACAGACACACACTTACACCAAGTCACACAGACACACACTGACACCAAGTAACAAAGACACACACATACACCAAGTGACACAGACACACACTGACACCCAGTAACACAGACACACACTTACACCAAGTAACACAGACATACACTGACAACAAGTAACAAAGACAGACACTGATACCCAGTAACACAGACACACACTTACACCAAGTAACAAAGACACACACAGACACCAAGTAACAAAGACATACACTGATACCCAGTAACACAGACACACACTTACACAAAGTAACACAGACATACACTGACACCAAGTCACAAAGACATACACTGATACCCAGTAAGACAGACACACACTTACACCAAGTAACACAGACATACACTGACACCAAGTAACTAAGACATACACTGATACCCAGTATCACAGACACACACTTACACCAAGTAACAAAGTCAGACACTGACACCAAGTCACAAAGACACACACTGACACCCAGTAACAAAGACATACACTGACACCATGTCACAAAGACATACACTGATACCCAGGAACACAGACACACACTGACAACCAGTAACAAAGACATACACTGATACCAAGTCACAAAGACATACACTGATACCCAGCAGCACAGAAACACACTGACACCCAGTAACAAAGACATACACTGACACCAAGTAACAAAGACAGACACTGAAACCCAGTAATACAGACACACACTTACACCAAGTAACACAGACATACACTGACACCAAGTAAAAAAGACATACAGTGATACCCAGTAACACAGACACTCTCTTACACCAAGTAACAAAGAAAGACACTGATACCCAGTAACACAGACACACACTTACACCAAGTAACAAAGACATACACTGACACCCAGTAACAAAGACATACACTGACAACCAGTAACACAGACACACATGGACACCAAGTAACAAAGACACACACTTACACCAAGTAACACAGACATACACTGACACCAAGCAACAAAGACATACACTGATACCCAGTAACACAGACACACACTTACACAAAGTAACACAGACATAAACTGACACCAAGTAACAAAGACATACACTGATACCCAGGAACACAGACACACACTTACACCAAGTAACAGAGACACACACGTACACCAAGTAACAAAGACATACACTTACACCAAGTAACACAGACATACAATGACACCAAGTAACAAAGACATACAATTACACCAAGTCACAAAGACATACACTGATAACCAGTAACACAGACACACACTTACTCCAAGTAACACAGACATACACTGACACCAAGTAACAAAGACAAACACTTACACCAAGTAACACAGACATACACTGACACCAAGTAACAATTACATACACTTACACCAAGTAACAAAGACACACACTTACACCAAGTAACACAGACATACACTGACACCAAGTAACAAAGACATACACTGACACCAAGTAACAAAGACATACACTTACGCGAAGTAACAAAGACAGACAATTACACCAAGTAACAAAGACATACACTTGCACCAAGTATTTTGACATACACTGACACCAAGTAACAAAGACATACACTGATACCCAGTGACACAGACACACACTTACAGCAAGTAACGCAGACATACACTGACACCAAGTAACAAAGACATACACTGATACCCAGGAATACAGACACACACTTACACCAAGTAACACAGACACACACTTACACCAAGTAACAAAGACAGACACTTACACCAAGTAACACAGACATACACTGACACCAAGTAACAAAGGCATACAATTACACCAAGTAACAAAGACACACACTTAAACCAAGTAACACAGATATACACTGGCAACAAGTAACAAAGACATGCACTGACACCCAGTAACACAGACACACACGGACACCAAGTAACAAAGACACACAATTACTCCAAGTAACACAGACACACACTGACACCCAGTAACACAGACACACACTACACCAAGTAAGACAGACATACACTGACACCAAGTAACAAAGACATACACTGACACCAAGTAACAAAGACAGACAATTACACCAAGTAACAAAGACACACAATTACACCAAGTAACACAGACACACACTTACACCAAGTCACACAGACAAACACGGAAACCAAGTAACAAAGACACACACTTACACCAAGTAACACAGACACACACTGACACCCAGTAACACAGACACACACTTACACCAAGTAACACAGACATACACTGACACCAAGTAACAAAGACATACACTGATACCCAGTAACACAGACACGCACTTACACCAAGTAACACAGACATATACTGACACCAAGTAACAAAGTCAGACACTGATACCCAGGAACACAGACACACACTTACACCAAGTAACACAGACACACACTTACACCAAGTAACAAAGACATACACTAACACCAATTAACGCAGACATACACTGACACCAAGTAACAAAGACATACAATTACAGCAAGTAACAAAGACACACACTTACAGCAAGTAACAAAGACAGACACTGATACCCAGTAACACAGACACACACTGACACCAAGTAACAAAGACATACACTGACACCAACTAACAAGTCACACACTGACACCCAGTAAGTAAGACATACACTGACACCAAGTAACAAAGACATACACTGATACCCAGTAACACAGACACACACTTACACCAAGTAACACAGACATACACTGACACCAAGTAGCAAAGACATACACCTACACCAAGTAACACAGACATACACTGACACCAAGTAACAAAGACATACACTGATACCCATTAACACAGACACACACTTACACCAAGCAACACAGAAATACACTGACACCAATTAACAAAGACATGCACTGATACCCAGTAACACAGAAACACACTTCCACCAAGTAACACAGACATACACTGACACCAAGTAACAAATACATACTCTAATACCCAGGAACACAGACACACACTTACACCAAATAACACAGACACACACTTACACCAAGTAACAAAGACGTACAATTACACCAAGTAACACAGACACACACTGACACCAAGTCACACAGACACACACTGACACCAAGTAACTAAGACACACACTTACACCAAGTAACACTGACATACACTGACACCAAGAAACAAAGACATACACTGATACCCAGTAACACAGACACACACTTACACCAAGTAACAAAGACAGACACTGATACCCAGTAACACAGACACACACTTACACCAAGCAACACAGACAAACACTGACACCAAGTAACAAAGACATTCACTTACACCAAGTAACAAAGACATACACTGAGACCAAGTAACAAAGACATACAATTACACCAAGTAACAAAGACACACAATTACACCAAGTAACACAGACACACAGTTACACCAAGTCACACAGACAAACACGGAAACCAAGTAACAAAGACACACACTTACACCAAGTAACACAGACACACACTGACACCCAGTAACACAGACACACACTTACACCACGTAACACAGACATACACTGACACCAAGTAACAAAGACATACACTGGTACCCAGTAACACAGACACACACTTACACCAAGTAACACAGACATATACTGACACCAAGTAACAAAGACATACACTGATACCCAGGAACACAGACACACACTTACACCAAGTAACACAGACACACACTTACACCAAGTAACAAAGACATACACTAACACCAATCAACGCAGACATACACTGACACCAAGTAACAAAGACATACAATTACAGCAAGTAACAAAGACACACACTTACAGCAAGTAACAAAGACAGACACTGATACCCAGTAACACAGACACACACTGACACCAAGTAACAAAGACATACACTGACACCATATAACAAGTTACACACTGACACCCAGTAACTAAGACATACACTGACACCAAGTCACAAAGACATACACTGATTCCAAGTCACAAAGATATATACTGATACCCAGTAACACAGACACACACTGACACCAAGTAACAAAGACATACACTGACACCAAGTAATAAAGACAGACAATTACACCAAGTATTTTGACATACACTGACACCAAGTAACAAAGGCATACATGATACCCATTAACACAGACACACACTTACACCAAGTAACACAGACACACACTGACACTAAGTAACAAAGACATGCACTGATACCCTGTAACACAGGCACACATTTACACCAAGTAACAAAGACAGACACTAATACCCAGTAACACAGACACACACTTACACCAAGTAACAAAGACATACACTGACACCAAGTAACAAAGACATACACTGACACCCAGTAACACAGACACACTCGGACAACAAGTAACAAAGACATAGACTTACACCAAGTAAAACAGACACACACTGACACCCAGTAACAAAGACAGACACTGATACCCAGTAACATAGACACAAACTTACACCAAGCAACACAGACATACACTGACACCAAGTAACAAAGACATACACTGATACCCAGTAACACAGGCACACAATTACACCAAGTAACACAGACATGCACTGACACCAAGTAGCAAAGACATACACTGATACGCAGGAACACAGACACACACTTACACCAAGTAACAAAGACATACAATTACACCAAGTAACACAGACACACACTTACACCAAGTCACACAGACACACACTGACACCAAGTAACAAAGACACACACTTCCACCAAGTAACACAGACACACACTGACACCCAGTAACACAGACACACACTTACACCAAGTAACACAGACATACACTGACAACAAGTAACAAAGACACACACTGACACCCAGCAGCAAAGACATACACTGATACCAAGTCACAAAGACATCCACTGATACCCAGTAACACAGACACACAATTACACCAAGTAACACAGACACACACTTACACCAAGTCACACAGACACACACTGACACCAAGTAACAAAGACACACACATACACCAAGTGACACAGACACACACTGACACCCAGTAACACAGACAGACACTTACACCAAGTAACACAGACATACACTGACAACAAGTAACAAAGACAGACACTGATACCCAGTAACACAGACACACACTTACACCAAGTAACAAAGACACACACAGACACCAAGTAACAAAGACATACACTGATACCCAGTAACACAGACACACACTTACACAAAGTAACACAGACATACACTGACACCAAGTCACAAAGACATACACTGATACCCAGTAAGACAGACACACACTTACACCAAGTAACACAGACATACACTGACACCAAGTAACTAAGACATACACTGATACCCAGTATCACAGACACACACTTACACCAAGTAACAAAGTCAGACACTGACACCAAGTCACAAAGACACACACTGACACCCAGTAACAAAGACATACACTGACACCATGTCACAAAGACATACACTGATACCCAGGAACACAGACACACACTGACAACCAGTAACAAAGACATACACTGATACCAAGTCACAAAGACATACACTGATACCCAGCAGCACAGAAACACACTGACACCCAGTAACAAAGACATACACTGACACCAAGTAACAAAGACAGACACTGAAACCCAGTAATACAGACACACACTTACACCAAGTAACACAGACATACACTGACACCAAGTAAAAAAGACATACAGTGATACCCAGTAACACAGACACTCTCTTACACCAAGTAACAAAGAAAGACACTGATACCCAGTAACACAGACACACACTTACACCAAGTAACAAAGACATACACTGACACCCAGTAACAAAGACATACACTGACAACCAGTAACACAGACACACATGGACACCAAGTAACAAAGACACACACTTACACCAAGTAACACAGACATACACTGACACCAAGCAACAAAGACATACACTGATACCCAGTAACACAGACACACACTTACACAAAGTAACACAGACATAAACTGACACCAAGTAACAAAGACATACACTGATACCCAGGAACACAGACACACACTTACACCAAGTAACAGAGACACACACGTACACCAAGTAACAAAGACATACACTTACACCAAGTAACACAGACATACAATGACACCAAGTAACAAAGACATACAATTACACCAAGTCACAAAGACATACACTGATAACCAGTAACACAGACACACACTTACTCCAAGTAACACAGACATACACTGACACCAAGTAACAAAGACACACACTTACACCAAGTAACACAGACATACACTGACACCAAGTAACAATTACATACACTTACACCAAGTAACAAAGACACACACTTACACCAAGTAACACAGACATACACTGACACCAAGTAACAAAGACATACACTGACACCAAGTAACAAAGACATACACTTACGCGAAGTAACAAAGACAGACAATTACACCAAGTAACAAAGACATACACTTGCACCAAGTATTTTGACATACACTGACACCAAGTAACAAAGACATACACTGATACCCAGTGACACAGACACACACTTACAGCAAGTAACGCAGACATACACTGACACCAAGTAACAAAGACATACACTGATACCCAGGAATACAGACACACACTTACACCAAGTAACACAGACACACACTTACACCAAGTAACAAAGACAGACACTTACACCAAGTAACACAGACATACACTGACACCAAGTAACAAAGGCATACAATTACACCAAGTAACAAAGACACACACTTAAACCAAGTAACACAGATATACACTGGCAACAAGTAACAAAGACATGCACTGACACCCAGTAACACAGACACACACGGACACCAAGTAACAAAGACACACAATTACTCCAAGTAACACAGACACACACTGACACCCAGTAACACAGACACACACTACACCAAGTAAGACAGACATACACTGACACCAAGTAACAAAGACATACACTGACACCAAGTAACAAAGACAGACAATTACACCAAGTAACAAAGACACACAATTACACCAAGTAACACAGACACACTTACACCAAGTCACACAGACAAACACGGAAACCAAGTAACAAAGACACACACTTACACCAAGTAACACAGACACACACTGACACCCAGTAACACAGACACACACTTACACCAAGTAACACAGACATACACTGACACCAAGTAACAAAGACATACACTGATACCCAGTAACACAGACACGCACTTACACCAAGTAACACAGACATATACTGACACCAAGTAACAAAGACATACACTGATACCCAGGAACACAGACACACACTTACACCAAGTAACACAGACACACACTTACACCAAGTAACAAAGACATACACTAACACCAATTAACGCAGACATACACTGACACCAAGTAACAAAGACATACAATTACAGCAAGTAACAAAGACACACACTTACAGCAAGTAACAAAGACAGACACTGATACCCAGTAACACAGACACACACTGACACCAAGTAACAAATACATACACTGACACCAACTAACAAGTCACACACTGACACCCAGTAAGTAAGACATACACTGACACCAAGTCACAAAGACATACACTGATTCCAAGTCACAAAGATATATACTGATACCCAGTAACATAGACACACACTGACACCAAGTAACAAAGACATACACTGACACCAAGTAATAAAGACAGACAATTACACCAAGTAACAAAGACACCCACTTACACCAAGTATTTTGACATACACTGACACCAAGTAACAAAGGCATACATGATACCCATTAACACAGACACACACTTACACCAAGTAACACCGACACACACTGACACAAAGTAACAAAGACATGCACTGATACCCTGTAACACAGGCACACATTTACACCAAGTAACAAAGACAGACACTGATACCCAGTAACACAGACACACACTTACACCAAGTAACAAAGACATACACTGACACCAAGTAACAAAGACATACACTGATACCCAGTAACACAGACACACACTTACACCAAGTAACAAAGACATACATTGACACCAAGTCACAAAGACATACTCTGATAACCAGTAACACAGACAGACACTTACTCCAAGTAACACAGACATACACTGACACCAAGTAACAAAGACATACGCTGATACCCTGTGACACAGACACACACTTACACCAAGTAACAAAGAAAGATACTGATACCCAGTAACATAGACACACACTTACACCAAGTAACAAAGACATACACTGACACCCAGTAACAAAGACATACACTGACACATAGTAACACAGACACACATGGACACCAAGTAACAAAGACACACACTTACACCAAGTAACAAAGAAAGATACTGACACCCAGTAACACAGACACACACTTACACCAAGTAACACAGACATACACTGACACCAAGTAACAAATACATACACTGATACCCAGTAACACAGACACACACTTACACCAAGTAACATAGACATACACTGATACCCAGGAACACAGACACACACTTACACCAAGTAACACAGACACACACTTACACCAAGTAACAAATACATACACTTACATCAAGTAACACAGACATATACTTACACCAAGTAACAAAGACATACAATTACACCAAGTAACAAAGACACACACTTACACCAAGTAACACAGATATACACTGGCACCAAGTAACAAAGACATGCACTGACACCCAGTAACGCAGACACACACGGACACCAAGTAACAAAGACACACACTTACACCAAGTAACACAGACACACACTGACACCCAATAACACAGACACACACTTAAACCAAGTAACACAGACATACACTGACACCAAGTAACAAAGACATACACTGATACCCAGTAACACAGACACACACTTACACCAAGTAACACAGACATACACTGACACCAAGTAACAAAGACATACAATGATACCCAGGAACACAGACACACACTTACACCAAGTAACACAGACACACACTTACACCAAGTAACAAAGACATACACTTACACCAAGTAACACAGACATACACTGACACCAAGTAACAAAGACATGCACTGATACCCAGTAACACAGACACACACTGACACCAAGTTAGAAACACACACTGATCCCCAGTAACACAGGCACACACTGACCCCCAGTAACACAGAAATACACTGACACAAAGTCACAAAGACACACACTGACTCCCAGTAACAAAGACATACACTGACACCAAGTCACAAACACATACACTGATACACAGACACACACTTACACCAAGTAACACAGACATACACTGACACCAAGGAACAAAGACATGCACTGATACCCAGTATCACAGACACACACTTACACCAAGTAACAAAGACATACACTGACACCAAGTCACAAAGACACACGCTGACACCCAGTAACAAAGACATACACTGACACCAAGTCACAAAGACATGCACTGATACCCAGGAACGCAGACACACACTGACACCCAGTAACAAAGACATACACAGATACCAAGTCACAAAGACATACACTGATACCCAGTAACACAGAAACACACTAACACCCAGTAACAAAGACATACACTGATACCAAGTCACAAAGACATACACTGATACCCAGTAACACAGACACACACTGACACCCAGTAACAAAGACATACACTGATACCAAGTCACAAAGACATACACTGATACCCAGTAACACAGACACACACTGACACCAAGTAACAAAGACATGCTCTGACACCAAGTAACAAAGACATACACTTACACCAAGCAACAAAGACACACACTTACACCAAGTAACACAGACATACACTGACACCAAGTAACAAAGACATACACTGACACCACTTAACAAAGACATACACTTACACCAAGTATTTTGACATACACTGACACCAAGTTACAAAGACATACACTGATACCCAGTAACACAGACACACACTTGCACCAAGTAACAAAGACATACACTGACACCCAAGAACGAAGACATACACTGACACCAATTAACAAAAACATACACTGATACCCAGTAACAAAGACATACACTGATACCCTGGAACACAGACACACACTTACACCAAGTAACAAAGGCAGACACTGATACCCAGTAACACAGACCCACACTTACACCAAGTAACAAAGACATACACTGACACCCAGTAAGAAAGACATACACTGACACCCAGTAACACAGACACACATGGACACCAAGTAACAAAGACACACACTTACACCAAGTTACACAGACACACACTGACACCCAGTAACACAGACATACACTTACACCAAGTAACGCAGACATACACTGATACCCAGGAACACAGACACAAACTTACACCAAGTAACACAGACACACACTTGCACCAAGTAACAAAGACATACACTTACACGAAGTAACACAGTCATACACTGACACCAAGTAACAAAGATATACAATTACACCAAGTAACAAAGACACACACTTACACCAAGTAACACAGATAATCACTGGCACCAAGTAACAAAGCCATGCACTGACACCCAGTAACACAGACACACACGGACACCAAGTAACAAAGACACACACTTACACCAAGTAACACAGACACAAAGTGACAAACAGTAACACAGACACACACATACACAAAGTAACACAGACATACACTGACACCAAGTAACAAAGATATACACTGATACCCTGTAACACAGACACAAACTTACACCAAGTAACACAGACATACACTGACACCAAGTAACAAAGACATACAATGATACCCAGGAACACAGACACACACTTACACCAAGTAACACAGACACACACTTACACCAAGTAACACAGACATACACTGACACCAAGTAACAAAGACATGCACTGATACCCAGTAACACAGACACACACTGACACCCAGTTAGAAACGCACACTGATCCCCAGTAACACAGACACACACTGAACCCAAGTAACACAGACATACACTGACACCAAGTCACAAAGACACACACTGACCCCCAGTAACAAGGACATACACTGACACCAAGACACAAAGACATACACTGATACACAGACACACACTTACACCAAGTAACACAGACATACACTGACACCAAGGAACAAAGACATACACTGATACCCAGTATCACAGACACACACTTACACCAAGTAACAAAGACATACACTGAAACCAAGTCACAAAGACACATGCTGACACCATGTAACAACGACATACACTGACACCAAGTCACAAAGACATGCACTGATACCCAGGAACGCAGACACACACTGACACCCAGTAACAAATACATACACTGATACCAAGTCACAAAGACATGCACTGATACCCAGTAACACAGAAACACACTAAAACCCAGTAACAAAGACATACACTGAAACCAAGTCACAAAGACATACACTGATACCCAGTAACACAGACACACACTGACACCCAGTAACAAAGACATACACTGATACCAAGTCACAAAGACATACACTGATACCCAGTAACACAGACACACACTGACACCAAGTAACAAAGACATGCTCTGACACCAAGTAAAAAAGACATACACTTACACCAAGTAACAAAGACACACACTTACAACAAGTAACACAGACATACACTGACACCAAGTAACAAAGACATATACTGACACCAAGTAACAAAGACATACACTTACAACAAGTAACAAAGACAGACAATTACACCAAGTAACAAAGATATACACTTTCACCAAGTATTTTGACATACACTGACACCAAGTAACAAAGACATACACTGATACCCAGTAACACAGACACACACTTACACCAAGTAACAAACAAAGACACTGATACCCAGTAACACAGACACACACTTACACCAAGTAACAAAGACATACACTGATACCAAGTCACAAAGACTTACACTGATACCAAGTAACAAAGACATACACTTACACTAAGTCACAAAGACACACACTGACACCCAGTAACAAAGACATACACTGACACCAAGTCACAAAGACATACACTGATACCCAGTAACACAGACACACACTTACACCAGGCAACACAGACATACACTGACACCAAGTAACAAAGACAAACACTGATACCCAGTAACAAAGACACAGTCTTACACCAAGTAACAATGAAAGACACTGATACCCAGTAACACAGACACACACTTACACCAAGTAACAAAGACATACACTGACACCGAGTAACAAAGACATACACTGACACCCAGTAACACAGACACACACTTACACCAAGTAACAAAGACATACACTGATACAAAGTCACAAAGACTTACACTTACACCAAGTTACACAGACATACACTGACACCAAGTAACAAAGACAAACAATGATACCCAGGAACACAGACACACACTTACACAAAGTAACACAGACACACACTTACACCAAGAAACAAAGACATACACTTACACCAAGTAACACAGACATACACTGACACCAAGTAACAAAGACACACACTTACACCAAGTAACAAAGACACACACTTACACCAAGTAACAAAGACAGACATTGATACCCAGTAACACAGACACAAACTTACACCAAGTAACAAAGACATACACTGACACCCAGTAACACAAACAAACACACACTGACACCCAGTAACACAGAGAAACACTAATAATCAGTAACAAAGACATACACTGACACCAAGTAACACAGACACACACTGACACCCTGAAACAAAGACATACACTGACACCAAGTCACAAAGACATACACTGATACCAAGTCACAAAGACAGACACTGATACCCAGTAACACAGACACACACTGACACCAAGTAACAAAGACATACACTGACACCAAGTAACAAAGACATACACTTACACCAAGTAACAAAGAAAGACAATTACACCAAGTAACAAAGACATACACTTACACCAAGTATTTAGACATACACTGACACAAAGTAACAAAGACATACAGTGATACCCAGTAACACAGACACACACTTACACCAAGTAACAAAGACATACGTTGACACCAAGTCACAAAG
The DNA here is from genome assembly GCF_036365525.1 of Heterodontus francisci. NCBI lineage: Eukaryota > Metazoa > Chordata > Chondrichthyes > Heterodontiformes > Heterodontidae > Heterodontus > Heterodontus francisci. The sequence goes on along the minus strand of NC_090409.1, from coordinate 12,082,527 downwards.
ACACACACTGACACCCAGTAACAAAGACATACACTGACACCAAGTCACAAAGACATACACTGATAAACAGTAACACAGACAGACACTTACTCCAAGTAACACAGAGTAACACTGACACCAAGTAACAAAGACATACACTGATACCCTGGAACACAGACACACACTTACACCAAGTAACAAAGGCAGACACTGATACCCAGTAACACAGACCGACACTTACACCAAGTAACAAAGACATACACTGACACCCAGTAAGAAAGACATACACTGACACCCAGTAACACAGACACACATGGACACCAAGTAACAAAGACACACACTTACACCAAGTAACACAGACACACTCTGACACCCAGTAACACAGCCACACACTTACACCAAGTAACACAGACATACACGGACACCAAGTAACAAACACATACACTGATACCCAGTAACACAGACATACACTGACACCAAGTAACAAAGACATACAATGATACCCAGGAACACAGACACACACTTGCACCAAGTAACACAGACACACACTAACACCAAGTAACAAAGACATACACTTACACGAAGTAACACAGACATACACTGACACCAAGTAACAAAGATATACAATTACACCAAGTAACAAAGACACACACTTACACCAAGTAACACAGATATACACTGGCACCAAGTAACAAAGCCATGCACTGACACCCAGTAACACAGACACACACGGACACCAAGTAACAAAGACACACACGGACACCAAGTAACAAAGACACACACTTACACCAAGTAACACAGACACAAAGTGACAAACAGTAACACAGACACACACATACACAAAGTAACACAGACATACACTGACACCAAGTAACAAAGATATACACTGATACCCAGTAACACAGACACACACTTACACCAAGTAACACAGACATACACTGACACCAAGTAACAAAGACATACAATGATACCCAGGAACACAGACACACACTTACACCAAGTAACACAGACACACACTTACACCAAGTAACACAGACATACACTGACACCAAGTAACAAAGACATGCACTGATACCAAGTAACACAGACACACACTGACACCCAGTTAGAAACGCACACTGATCCCCAGTAACACAGACACACACTGAACCCAAGTAACACAGACATACACTGACACCAAGTCACAAAGACACACACTGACCCCCAGTAACAAGGACATACACTGACACCAAGTCACAAAGACATACACTGATACACAGACACACACTTACACCTAGTAACACAGACATACACTGACACCAAGGAACAAAGTCATACACTGATACCCAGTATCACAGACACACACTTACACCAAGTAACAAAGACATACACTGAAACCAAGTCACAAAGACACATGCTGACACCATGTAACAACGACATACACTGACACCAAGTCACAAAGACATGCACTGACACCCAGGAACGCAGACACACACTGACACCCAGTAACAAAGACATACACTGATACCAAGTCACAAAGACATACACTGATACCCAGTAACACAGACACACACTGACACCCAGTAACAAAGACATACACTGATACCAAGTCACAAAGACATACACTGATACCCAGTAACACAGACACACACTGACACCAAGTAACAAAGACATGCTCTGACACCAAGTAAAAAAGACATACACTTACACCAAGTAACAAAGACACACACTTACAACAAGGAGCACAGACATACACTGACACCAAGTAACAAAGACATATACTGACACCAAGTAACAAAGACATACACTTACACCAAGTAACAAAGACAGACAATTACACCAAGTAACAAAGATATACACTTTCACCAAGTATTTTGACATACACTGACACCAAGTAACAAAGACATACACTGATACCCAGTATCACAGACACACACTTACACCAAGTAACAAAGACATACACTGAAACCAAGTCACAAAGACACATGCTGACACCATGTAACAACGACATACACTGACACCAAGTCACAAAGACATGCACTGACACCCAGGAACGCAGACACACACTGACACCCAGTAACAAAGACATACACTGATACCAAGTCACAAAGACATACACTGATACCCAGTAACACAGACACACACTGACACCAAGTAACAAAGACATGCTCTGACACCAAGTAAAAAAGACATACACTTACACCAAGTAACAAAGACACACACTTACAACAAGTAACACAGACATACACTGACACCAAGTAACAAAGACATATACTGACACCAAGTAACAAAGACATACACTTACACCAAGTAACAAAGACAGACAATTACACCAAGTAACAAAGATATACACTTTCACCAAGTATTTTGACATACACTGACACCAAGTAACAAAGACATGCACTGATACCCAGTAACACAGACACACACTTACACCAAGTAACAAAGAAAGACAGTGATACCCAGTAACACAGACACACACTTACACCAAGTAACAAAGACATACACTGATTCCAAGTCACAAAGACTTACACTGATACCAAGTAACAAAGACATACACTTACACTAAGTCACAAAGACACACACTGACACCCAGTAACAAAGACATACACTGACACCAAGTCACAAAGACATACACTGACACCCAGTAACACAGACACACACTTACACCAAGCAACACAGACATAAACTGACACCAAGTAACAAAGACAAACACTGATACCCAGTAACAAAGACACACTCTTACACCAAGTAACAAAGAAAGACACTGATACCCAGTAACACAGACACACACTTACACCAAGTAACAAAGACATACACTGACACCGAGTAACAAAGACATACAATGACACCCAGTAATACAGACACACACGGACACCAAGTAACAAAGACACACACTTACACCAAGTAACACAGACACACACTGACACCCAGTAACACAGACACACACTTACACCAAGTAACACAGACATACACTGACATCAAGTAACAATGACATATACTGATACCCAGTAACACAGACACACACTTACACCATGTTAGACAGACATACACTTGCACCAAGTAACAAAGACATACACTTACACCAAGTAACACAGACATACACTGACACCAAGTAACAAAGACATACAATTACACCAAGTAACAAAGACACACGCTTACACCACGTAACACAGATATACACTGGCACCAAGTAACAAAGACATGCAATTACACCCAGTAACACAGACACACACGGACACCAAGTCACAAAGACACACACTGACACCCAGTAACAAAGACATACACTGACACCAAGTCACAAAGACATACACTGATACACATACACACACTTACACCAAGTAACACAGACATACACTGACACCAAGGAACAAAGACATACACTGATACCCAGTTTCACAGACACACACTTACACCAAGTAACAAAGACATACACTGACACCAAGTCACAAAGACACACACTGTCACCCAGTAACAAAGACATACACTGACACCAAGTCACAAAGACATACACTGATACCCAGTATCACAGAAACACACTGACACACAGTAACAAAGACATACACTGACACCAAGTAACAAAGACATACACTGATACCCAGTAACAAAGACACACTCTTACACCAAGTAACAAAGAAAGACACTGATACCCAGTAACACAGACACACACTTACACCAAGTAACAAAGACAAACAATGACACCGAGTAACAAAGACATACACTGACTCCAAGTAACACAGACATACACTGACACCAAGTAACAAAGACATATACTGATACCCAGTAACACAGACACACACTTACACCAAGTTAGACAGACATACACTTGCACCAAGTAACAAAGACATACACTTACACCAAGTAACACAGACATACACTGACACCAAGTAACAAAGACATACAATTACACCAAGTAACAAAGACACACACTTACACCAAGTAACACAGATATACACTGGCACCAAGTAACAAAGACATGCACTTACAACCAGTAACACAGACACACACGGACACCAAGTCACAAAGACACATAGACACCCAGTAACAAAGATATACACTGACACCAAGTCACAAAGACATGCACTGATACACAGACACACACTTACACCAAGTAACACAGACATACACTGACACCAAGTAACAAAGACATACACTGACACCAAGTTACAAAGACATACACTGACACCAAGTAACAAAGACAGACAATTACACCAAGTAACAAAGACATACACTTCCACCAATTATTTTGACATACACTGACAACAAGTAACAAAGACATACACTGATACCCAGTAACACAGACACACACTTACACAAAGTAACACAGACATACACTGACACCAAGTAACAAAGACATACAATGATACCCAGGAACACAGACACACACTTGCACCAAGTAACACAGAAACACACTAACACCAAGTAACAAAGACATACACTTACACCAAGTAACAAAGACATACACTGATACCAAGTCACAAAGACTTACACTGATACCAAGTAACAAAGACATACACTTACACTAAGTCACAAAGACACACACTGACACCCAGTAACAAAGACATACACTGACACCAAGTCACAAAGACATACACTGATACCCAGTAACACAGACACACACTTACACCAAGCAACACAGACATACACTGACACCAAGTAACAAAGACAAACACTGATACCCAGTAACAAAGACACAGTCTTACACCAAGTAACAATGAAAGACACTGATACCCAGTAACACAGACACACACTTACACCAAGTAACAAAGACATACACTGACACCGAGTAACAAAGACATACACTGACACCCAGTAACACAGACACACACTTACACCAAGTAACAAAGACATACACTGATACAAAGTCACAAAGACTTACACTTACACCAAGTTACACAGACATACACTGACACCAAGTAACAAAGACAAACAATGATACCCAGGAACACAGACACACACTTACACCAAGTAACAAAGACATACACTTACACCAAGTAACACAGACATACACTGACACCAAGTAACAAAGACACACACTTACACCAAGTAACAAAGACACACACTTACACCAAGTAACAAAGACAGACATTGATACCCAGTAACACAGACACAAACTTACACCAAGTAACAAAGACATACACTGACACCCAGTAACACAAACAAACACACACTGACACCCAGTAACACAGAGAAACACTAATAATCAGTAACAAAGACATACACTGACACCAAGTAACACAGACACACACTGACACCCTGAAACAAAGACATACACTGACACCAAGTCACAAAGACATACACTGATACCAAGTCACAAAGACAGACACTGATACCCAGTAACACAGACACACACTGACACCAAGTAACAAAGACATACACTGACACCAAGTAACAAAGACATACACTTACACCAAGTAACAAAGAAAGACAATTACACCAAGTAACAAAGACATACACTTACACCAAGTATTTAGACATACACTGACACAAAGTAACAAAGACATACAGTGATACCCAGTAACACAGACACACACTTACACCATGTAACAAAGACATACGTTGACACCAAGTCACAAAGACACACACTGACACCCAGTAACAAAGACATACACTGACACCAAGTCACAAAGACATACACTGATAAACAGTAACACAGACAGACACTTACTCCAAGTAACACAGAGTAACACTGACACCAAGTAACAAAGACATACACTGATACCCTGGAACACAGACACACACTTACACCAAGTAACAAAGGCAGACACTGATACCCAGTAACACAGACCCACACTTACACCAAGTAACAAAGACATACACTGACACCCAGTAAGAAAGACATACACTGACACCCAGTAACACAGACACACATGGACACCAAGTAACAAAGACACACACTTACACCAAGTAACACAGACACACTCTGACACCCAGTAACACAGCCACACACTTACACCAAGTAACACAGACATACACGGACACCAAGTAACAAACACATACACTGATACCCAGTAACACAGACATACACTGACACCAAGTAACAAAGACATACAATGATACCCAGGAACACAGACACACACTTGCACCAAGTAACACAGACACACACTAACACCAAGTAACAAAGACATACACTTACACGAAGTAACACAGACATACACTGACACCAAGTAACAAAGATATACAATTACACCAAGTAACAAAGACACACACTTACACCAAGTAACACAGATATACACTGGCACCAAGTAACAAAGCCATGCACTGACACCCAGTAACACAGACACACACGGACACCAAGTAACAAAGACACACACTTACACCAAGTAACACAGACACAAAGTGACAAACAGTAACACAGACACACACATACACAAAGTAACACAGACATACACTGACACCAAGTAACTAAGATATACACTGATACCCAGTAACACAGACACACACTTACACCAAGTAACACAGACATACACTGACACCAAGTAACAAAGACATACAATGATACCCAGGAACACAGACACACACTTACACCAAGTAACACAGACACACACTTACACCAAGTAACACAGACATACACTGACACCAAGTAACAAAGACATTCACTGATACCCAGTAACACAGACACACACTGACACCCAGTTAGAAACGCACACTGATCCCCAGTAACACAGACACACACTGAACCCAAGTAACACAGACATACACTGACACCAAGTCACAAAGACTCACACTGACCCCCAGTAACAAGGACATACACTGACACCAAGTCACAAAGACATACACTGATACACAGACACACACTTACACCTAGTAACACAGACATACACTGACACCAAGGAACAAAGTCATACACTGATACCCAGTATCACAGACACTCACTTACACCAAGTAACAAAGACATACACTGAAACCAAGTCACAAAGACACATGCTGACACCATGTAACAACGACATACACTGACACCAAGTCACAAAGACATGCACTGACACCCAGGAACGCAGACACACACTGACACCCAGTAACAAAGACATACACTGATACCAAGTCACAAAGACATACACTGATACCCAGTAACACAGACACACACTGACACCCAGTAACAAAGACATACACTGATACCAAGTCACAAAGACATACACTGATACCCAGTAACACAGACACACACTGACACCAAGTAACAAAGACATGCTCTGACACCAAGTAAAAAAGACATACACTTACACCAAGTAACAAAGACACACACTTACAACAAGTAACACAGACATACACTGACACCAAGTAACAAAGACATATACTGACACCAAGTAACAAAGACATACACTTACACCAAGTAACAAAGACAGACAATTACACCAAGTAACAAAGAAATACACTTTCACCAAGTATTTTGACATACACTGACACCAAGTAACAAAGACATACACTGATACCCAGTATCACAGACACACACTTACACCAAGTAACAAAGACATACACTGACACCAAGTAACAAAGACATGCACTGATACCCAGTAACACAGACACACACTTACACCAAGTAACAAAGAAAGACACTGATACCCAGTAACACAGACACACACTTACACCAAGTAACAAAGACATACACTGATTCCAAGTCACAAAGACTTACACTGATACCAAGTAACAAAGACATACACTTACACTAAGTCACAAAGACACACACTGACACCCAGTAACAAAGACATACACTGACACCAAGTCACAAAGACATACACTGACACCCAGTAACACAGACACACACTTACACCAAGCAACACAGACATAAACTGAAACCAAGTAACAAAGACAAACACTGATACCCAGTAACAAAGACACACTCTTACACCAAGTAACAAAGAAAGACACTGATACCCAGTAACACAGACACACACTTACACCAAGTAACAAAGACATACACTGACACCGAGTAACAAAGACATACAATGACACCCAGTAATACAGACACACACGGACACCAAGTAACAAAGACACACACTTACACCAAGTAACACAGACACACACTGACACCCAGTAACACAGACACACACTTACACCAAGTAGCACAGACATACACTGACATCAAGTAACAATGACATATACTGATACCCAGTAACACAGAAACACACTTACACCATGTTAGACAGACATACACTTGCACCAAGTAACAAAGACATACACTTACACCAAGTAACACAGACATACACTGACACCAAGTAACAAAGACATACAATTACACCAAGTAACAAAGACACACGCTTACACCACGTAACACAGATATACACTGGCACCAAGTAACAAAGACATGCAATTACACCCAGTAACACAGACACACACGGACACCAAGTCACAAAGACACACACTGACACCCAGTAACAAAGACATACACTGACACCAAGTCACAAAGACATACACTGATACACATACACACACTTACACCAAGTAACAGACATACACTGACACCAAGGAACAAAGACATACACTGATACCCAGTTTCACAGACACACACTTACACCAAGTAACAAAGACATACACTGACACCAAGTCACAAAGACACACACTGTCACCCAGTAACAAAGACATACACTGACACCAAGTCACAAAGACATACACTGATACCCAGTATCACAGAAACACACAGACACACAGTAACAAAGACATACACTGACACCAAGTAACAAAGACATACACTGATACCCAGTAACAAAGACACACTCTTACACCAAGTAACAAAGAAAGACACTGATACCCAGTAACACAGACACACACTTACACCAAGTAACAAAGACAAACAATGACACCGAGTAACAAAGACATACACTGACTCCAAGTAACACAGACATACACTGACACCAAGTAACAAAGACATATACTGATACCCAGTAACACAGACACACACTTACACCAAGTTAGACAGACATACACTTGCACCAAGTAACAAAGACATACACTTACACCAAGTAACACAGACATACACTGACACCAAGTAACAAAGACATACAATTACACCAAGTAACAAAGACACACACTTACACCAAGTAACACAGATATACACTGGCACCAAGTAACAAAGACATGCACTTACAACCAGTAACACAGACACACACGGACACCAAGTCACAAAGACACATAGACACCCAGTAACAAAGATATACACTGACACCAAGTCACAAAGACATGCACTGATACACAGACACACACTTACACCAAGTAACACAGACATACACTGACACCAAGTAACAAAGACATACACTGACACCAAGTTACAAAGACATACACTGACACCAAGTAACAAAGACAGACAATTACACCAAGTAACAAAGACATACACTTCCACCAATTATTTTGACATACACTGACAGCAAGTAACAAAGACATACACTGATACCCAGTAACACAGACACACACTTACACAAAGTAACACAGACATACACTGACACCAAGTAACAAAGACATACAATGATACCCAGGAACACAGACACACACTTGCACCAAGTAACACAGAAACACACTAACACCAAGTAACAAAGACATACACTTACACCAAGTAACACAGACATACACTGACACCAAGGAACAAAGACATACAATTACACCAAGTAACAAAGACAAACACTTACACCAAGTAACAAAGACAGACACTGATACCCAGTAACACATACACAAACTTACACCAAGTAACAAAGACATGCACTGACACTCAGTAACACATACAAACACACACTGACACCCAGTAAGACAGAGAAACACTAATAAACAGTAACAAAGACATACACTGACACCAAGTTACACAGACACACACTGACACCCAGTAACAAAGACATACACTGACACCAAGTGACAAAGACATACACTGATACCAAGTCAGAAAGACATGCACTGATACCCACTAACACAGACACACACTGACACCAAGTAACAAAGACATACACTGACACCAAGTAACAAAGACATACACTTACACCAAGTAACAAAGACATACACTGACACCAAGTCACAAAGACACACACTGACACCCAGTAACAAAGACATACACTGACATCAAGTCACAAAGACATACACTGATATCCAGTAACACAGACACACACTTACACCAAGTTAGACAGACATACACTTGCAGCAAGTAACAAAGACATACACTTACACCTAGTAACACAGACATACACTGACACCAAGTAACAAAGACACAGACTTACACCAAGTAACACAGACAGACACTGACACCCAGTAACACAGACACACACTTACACCAAGTAACACAGACATGCATTACACCAAGTAACAAAGACATACACTGACACCAAGTTACAAAGACATACACTTACACCCAGTAGCAAAGAACTGCACTGACACCAAGTCACAAAGACATACAAAGATACCCAGGAACACAGACACACACTGACACCCAGTAACAAAGACATACACTGATACCAAGTCACAAAGACATACACTGATACCCAGTAACACAGACACACACTGAACCCAAGTAACAAAGACATACACTGACACCAAGTCACAAAGACATACACTGATACACAGACACACACTTACACCAAGTAACGCAGACATACACTGACACCAAGGAACAAAGACATACACTGATACCCAGTATCACAGACACACACTTACACCAAGTAACAAAGACATACACTGAAACCAAGTTACAAAGACACACACTGACACCCAGTAACAAAGACATACACTGACACCAAGTCACAAAGACATGCACTGATACCCAGGAACGCAGACACACACTGACACCCAGTAACAAAGACATACACTGATACCAAGTCACAAAGACATTCACTGATACCCAGTAACACAGAAACACACTAAAACCCAGTAACAAAGACATACACTGAAACCAAGTCACAAAGACATACACTGATACCCAGTAACACAGACACACACTGACACCCAGTAACAAAGACATACACTGATAGCAAGTCACAAAGACATACACTGATACCCAGTAACACAGACACACACTGACACCAAGTAACAAAGACATGCTCTGACACCAAGTAAAAAAGACATACACTTACACCAAGTAACAAAGACACACACTTACAACAAGTAACACAGACATACACTGACACCAAGTAACAAAGACATATACTGACACCAAGTAACAAAGACATACACTTACACCAAGTAACAAAGACAGACAATTACACCAAGTAACAAAGATATACACTTTCACCAAGTATTTTGACATTCACTGACACCAAGTAACAAAGACATACACTGATACCCAGTAACACAGACACACACTTACACCAAGTAACAAAGACATACACTGATACCAAGTCACAAAGACTTACACTGATACCAAGTAACAAAGACATACACTTACACTAAGTCACAAAGACACACACTGACGCCCAGTAACAAAGACATACACTGACACCAAGTCACAAAGACATACACTGATACCCAGTAACACAGACACACACTTACACCAAGCAACACAGACATACACTGACACCAAGTAACAAAGACAAACACTGATACCCAGTAACAAAGACACACTCTTACACCACGTAACAAAGAAAGACACTGATACCCAGTAACACAGACACACACTTACACCAAGTAACAAAGACATCCACTGACACCGAGTAACAAAGACATACACTGACACCCAGTAATACAGACACACACGGACACCAAGTAACAAAGACACACACTTACACCAAGTAACACAGACACACACTGACACCCAGTAACACAGACACACACTTACACCAAGTAAGACAGACATACACTGACATCAAGTAACAATGACATATACTGATACCCAGTAACACAGACACACACTTACACCATGTTAGACAGACATACACTTGCACCAAGTAACAAAGACATACTCTTACACCAAGTAACACAGACATACACTGACACCAAGTAACAAAGACATACAATTACACCAAGTAACAAAGACACACGCTTACACCAAGTAACACAGATATACACTGGCACCAAGTAACAAAGACATGCAATTACACCCAGTAACACAGACACACACGGACACCAAGTCACAAAGACACACACTGACACCCAGTAACAAAGACATACACTGACACCAAGTCACAAAGACATACACTGATACACATACACACACTTACACCAAGTAACACAGACATACACTGACACCAAGGAACAAAGACATACACTGATACCCAGTTTCACAGACACACACTTACACCAAGTAACAAAGACATACACTGACACCAAGTCACAAAGACACACACTGTCACCCAGTAACAAAGACATACACTGACACCAAGTCACAAAGACATACACTGATACCCAGTATCACAGAAACACACTGACACACAGTAACAAAGACATACACTGAAACCAAGTAATAAAGACATACACTGATACCCAGTAACAAAGACACATTCTTACACCAAGTAACAAAGAAAGACACTGATACCCAGTAACACAGACACACACTTACACCAAGTGACAAAGACAAACAATGACACCGAGTAACAAAGACATACACTGACACCCAGTAACACAGACACACACGGACACCAAGTAACAAAGACACACACTTACACCAAGTAACACAGACACACACTGACACCCAGTAACACAGACACACACTGCTCCAAGTAACACAGACATACACTGACACCAAGTAACAAAGACATATACTGATACCCAGGAACACAGACACACACTTACACCAAGTTAGACAGACATACACTTGCACCAAGTAACAAAGACATACACTTACACCAAGTAACACAGACATACACTGACACCAAGTAACAAAGACATACAATTACACCAAGTAACAAAGACACACACTTACACCAAGTAACACAGATATACACTGGCAACAAGTAACAAAGACATGCACTTACACCCAGTAACACAGACACACACGGACACCAAGTCACAAAGACACAAAGACACCCAGTAACAAAGATATACACTGACACCAAGTCACAAAGACATGCACTGATACACAGACACACACTTACACCAAGTAACACAGACACACACTGACACCAAGTAACAAAGACATACACTTCCACCAATTATTTTGACATACACTGGCACCAAGTAACAAAGACATACACTGATACCCAGTAACACAGACACACACTTACACAAAGTAACACAGACATACACTGACACCAAGTAACAAAGACATACAATGATACCCAGGAACACAGACACACACTTGCACCAAGTAACACAGACACACACTAACACCAAGTAACAAAGACATACACTTACACCAAGTAACACAGACATACACTGACACCAAGGAACAAAGACATACAATTACACCAAGTAACAAAGACAAACACTTACACCAAGTAACAAAGACAGACACTGATACCCAGTAACACATACACAAACTTACACCAAGTAACAAAGACATGCACTGACACTCAGTAACACATACAAACACGCACTGACACCCAGTAAGACAGAGAAACTCTAATAAACAGTAACAAAGACATACACTGACACTAAGTAACACAGACACACACTGACACCCAGTAACAAAGACATACACTGACACCAAGTGACAAAGACATACACTGATACCAAGTCAGAAAGACATGCACTGATACCCACTAACACAGACACATACTGACACCAAGTAACAAAGACATACACTGACACCAATTAACCAAGACATACACTTACACCAAGTAACAAAGACATACACTGACACCAAGTCACAAAGACACACACTGACACCCAGTAACAAAGACATACACTGACACCAAGTCACAAAGACATACACTGATACCCAGTATAACAGACACACACTGACACCAGGTTAGACAGACATACACTTGCAGCAAGTAACAAAGACATACACTTACACCAAGTAACACAGACATACACTGACACCAAGTAACAAAGACACAGACTTACACCAAGTAACACAGACAGACACTGACACCCAGTAACACAGACACACACTTACACCAAGTAACACAGACATGCATTACACCAAGTAACAAAGACATACACTGACACCAAGTTACAAAGACATACACTTACACCCAGTAGCAAAGAACTACACTGACACCAAGTCACAAAGACATACACAGATACCCAGGAACACAGACACACACTGACACCCAGTAACAAAGACATACACTGATACCAAGTCACAAAGACATACACTGATACCCAGTAACACAGACACACACTGACACCCAGTAACAAAGACATACACTGATACCAAGTCACAAAGACATACACTGATACCCAGTAACACAGACACACACTGACACCAAGTAACAAAGACATACACAGACACCAAGTAACAAAGACATACACTTACACCAAGTAACAAAGACACACACTTACACCAAGTAACACAGACATACACTGACAGCAAGTAACAAAGACATACACTGACACCAAGTTACAAAGACATACACTTACACCAAGTAACAAAGACAGACAATTGCACCAAGTAACAAAGACATACACTTCCACCAAGTATTTTGACATACACTGACACCAAGTAACAAAGACATACACTGATACCCAGTAACACAGACACACAGTAACACCAAGTAACAAAGACATACACTGACACCAAGTCACAAAGGAACACACTGACACCCAGTAACAAAGACATACACTGATACCAAGTCACAAAGACATACACTGATACCCAGTAACACAGACACACACTGACACCCAGTAACAAAGACATACACTGATACCAAGTCACAAAGACATACACTGATACCCAGTAACACAGACACACACTGACACACAGTAACAAAGACATACACTGATACCAATCACAAAGACATTCACTGATACACAGTAACACAGACACACACGGACACCAGGTAACAAAGACACACACTTACACCAAGTAACACAGACATACACTGACACCAAGTAACAAAGACATACACTGATACCCAGTAACACAGACAAACACTTACACAAAGTAACACAGACATCCACTGACACCAAGTAACAAAGACATAAAATGACACCCAGGAACACAGACACACACTTGCACCAAGTAACACAGACACACACACTGACACCAAGTAACAAAGACATACACTTACACCAAGTAACACAGACATACACTGACACCAAGGAACAAAGACATACAATTACACCAAGTAACAAAGACTCACACTTAAACCAAGTAACAAAGACAGACACTGATACCCAGTAACACATACACAAACTTACACCAAGTAACAAAGACATGCACTGACACTCAGTAACACATACAAACACACACTGACACCCAGTAAGACAGAGAAACACTAATAAACAGTAACAAAGACATACACTGACACCAAGTAACACAGACACACACTGACACCCAGTAACAAAGACATACACTGACACAAAGTGACAAAGACATACACTGATACCAAGTCAGAAAGACATGCACTGATACCCACTAACACAGACACACACTGAGACCAAGTAACAAAGACATACACTGACACCAAGTAACAAAGACATACACTTACACCAAGTAACAAAGACATACACTGAAACCAAGTCACAAAGACACACACTGACACCCAGTAACAAAGACATACACTGACACCAAGTCACAGAGACATACACTGATACCCAGTAACACAGACACACACTTACACCAAGTAACAAAGACACAGACTTACACCAAGTAACACAGACAGACACTGACACCCAGTAACACAGACACACACTTACACCAAGTAACACAGACATGCATTGCACCAAGTAACAAAGAAATACACTGACACCAAGTCACAAAGACGCACACTGACACCCAGTAGCAAAGAACTACACTGACACCAAGTCACAAAGAAACACACTGACACCCAGTAACAAAGACATACACTGATACCAAGTCACAAAGACATACACTGATACCCAGTAACACAGACACACACTGACACCCAGGAACAAAGACATACACTGATACCAAGTCACAAAGACATACCCTGATACCCAGTAACACAGACACACACTTACACCATGTAACACAGACATACACTGACACCAAGTCACAAAGACACACACTGACACCCAGTAGCAAAGAACTACACTCTCACCAAGTCACAAAGAAACACACTGACACCCAGTAACAAAGACATACACTGATACCAAGTCCCAAAGACATACACTGATACCCAGCAACACATACACACACTGACACCCAGTAACAAAGACATACACTGATACCAAGTCACAAAGACATACACTGATACCCAGTAACACAGACACACACTGACACCCAGTAACAAAGACATACACTGATACCAATCACAAAGACATTCACTGATACCCAGTAACACAGACACACACGGACACCAAGTAACAAAGACACACACTTACAGCAAGTAACACAGACATACACCTACACCAAGTAACAAAGACATACACTGATTCCCGTAACACAGACACACACTTACACAAAGTAACACAGACATACACTGACACCAAGTAACAAAGACATACAACGATACCCAGGAACACAGACACACACTTGCACCAAGTAACAAAGACACACACTAACACCAAGTAACAAAGACATACACTTACACCAAGTAACACAGACATACACTGACACCAAGGAACAAAGACATACAATTACACCAAGTAACACAGACACACACTTACACCAAGTAACAAAGACAGACACTGATACCCAGTAACACATACACACACTTACACCAAGTAACAAAGACATGCACTGACACTCAGTAACACATACAAACACACACTGACACCCAGTAAGACAGAGAAACACTAATAAACAGTAACAAAGACATACACTGACACCAATTAACACAGACACACACTGACACCCAGTAACAAAGACATACGCTGACACAAAGTGACAAAGACATACACTGATACCAAGTCAGAAAGACATGCACTGATACCCACTAACACAGACCCACACTGACACCAAGTAACAAAGACATACACTGACACCAAGTAACAAAGACATACACTTACACCAAGTAACAAAGACATACACTGACACCAAGTAACAAAGACATACACTTACACCAAGTAACAAAGACATACACTGAAACCAAGTCACAAAGACACACACTGACACCCAGTAACAAAGACATACACTGACACCAAGTCACAAAGACATACACTGATACCCAGTAACACAGACACACACTTACACCAAGTAACAAAGACACAGACTTACACCAAGTAACACAGACAGACACTGAGACCCAGTAACACAGACACACACTTACACCAAGTAACACAGACATGCATTGCACCAAGTAACAAAGAAATACACTGATACCCAGTAACACAGACACACACTTACACCACGTAACACAGACATACACTGACACCAAGTCACAAAGACACACACTGACACCCAGTAGCAAAGACCTACACTGACACCAAGTCACAAAGAAACACACTGACAACCAGTAACAAAGACATACACTGATACCAAGTCACAAAGACATACACTGATACCCAGTAACACAGACACACAACTGACACCCAGTAACAAAGACATACACTGATACCAAGTCACAAAGACATACCCTGATACCCAGTAACACAGACACACACTTACACCATGTAACACAGACATACACTGACACCAAGTCACAAAGACACACACTGACACCCAGTAGCAAAGAACTACACTGACACCAAGTCACAAAGAAACACACTGACACCCAGTAACAAAGACATACACTGATACCAAGTCACAAAGACATACACTGATACCCAGTAACACAGACATACACTGACACCAAGTAACAAAGACAGACAATTACACCAAGTAACAAAGACATACACTTCCACCAATTATTTTGACATACACTGACACCAAGTAACAAAGACATACACTGATACCCAGTAACACAGACACACACTTACACAAAGTAACACAGACATACACTAACACCAAGTAACAAAGACATACAATGATACCCAGGAACACAGACACACACTTGCACCAAGTAACACAGACACACACTAACACCAAGTAACAAAGACATACACTTACACCAAGTAACACAGACATACACTGACACCAAGGAACAAAGACATACAATTACACCAAGTAACAAAGACAAACAGTTACACCAAGTAACAAAGACAGACACTGATACCCAGTAACACATACACAAACTTACACCAAGTAACAAAGACATGCACTGACACTCAGTAACACATACAAACACACACTGACACCCAGTAAGACAGAGAAACTCTAATAAACAGTAACAAAGACATACACTGACACTAAGTAACACAGACACACACTGACACCCAGTAACAAAGACATACACTGACACCAAGTGACAAAGACATACACTGATACCAAGTCAGAAAGACATGCACTGATACCCACTAACACAGACACACACTGACACCAAGTAACAAAGACATACACTGACAACAAGTAACAAAGACATACACTTACACCAAGTAACAAAGACATACACTGACACCAAGTCACAAAGACACACACTGACACCCAGTAACAAAGACATACACTGACACCAAGTCACAAAGACATACACTGATACCCAGTAACACAGACACACACTGACACCAAGTTAGACAGACATACACTTGCAGCAAGTAACAAAGACATACACTTACACCAAGTAACACAGACATACACTGACACCAAGTAACAAAGACACAGACTTACACCAAGTAACACGAGACAGACACTGACACCCAGTAACACAGACACACACTTACACCAAGTAACACAGACATGCATTACACCAAGTAACAAAGACATACACTGACACCAAGTTACAAAGACATACACTTACACCCAGTAGCAAAGAACTACACTGACACCAAGTCACAAAGACATACACAGATACCCAGGAACACAGACACACACTGACACCCAGTAACAAAGACATACACTGATACCAAGTCACAAAGACATACACTGATACCCAGTAACACAGACACACACTGACACCCAGTAACAAAGACATACACTGATACCAAGTCACAAAGACATACACTGATACCCAGTAACACAGACACACACTGACACCAAGTAACAAAGACATACACAGACACCAAGTAACAAAGACATACACTTACACCAAGTAACAAAGACACACACTTACACCAAGTAACACAGACATACACTGACAGCAAGTAACAAAGACATACACTGACACCAAGTTGCAAAGACATACACTTACACCAAGTAACAAAGACAGACAATTGCACCAAGTAACAAAGACATACACTTCCACCAAGTATTTTGACATACACTGACACCAAGTAACAAAGACATACACTGATACCAAGTCACAAAGAAACACACTGACACCCAGTAACAAAGACATACACTGATACCAAGTCACAAAGACATACACTGATACCCAGTAACACAGACACACACTGACACCCAGTAACAAAGACATACACTGATACCAAGTCACAAAGACATACACTGATACCCAGTAACACAGACACACACTGACACACAGTAACAAAGACATACACTGATACCAATCACAAAGACATTCACTGATACACAGTAACACAGACACACACGGACACCAGGTAACAAAGACACACACTTACACCAAGTAACACAGACATACACTGACACCAAGTAACGAAGACATACACTGATACCCAGTAACACAGACACACACTTACACAAATTAACACAGACATACACTGACACCAAGTAACAAAGACATAAAATGACACCCAGGAACACAGTCACACACTTGCACCAAGTAACACAGACACACACACTGACACCAAGTAACAAAGACATACACTTACACCAAGTAATACAGACATGCACTGACACCAAGGAACAAAGACATACAATTACACCAAGTAACAAAGACACACACTTAAACCAAGTAACAAAGACAGACACTGATACCCAGTAACACATACACAAACTTACACCAAGTAACAAAGACATGCACTGACACTCAGTAACACATACAAACACACACTGACACCCAGTAAGACAGAGAAACTCTAATAAACAGTAACAAAGACATACACTGACACCAAGTAACACAGACACACAATGACACCCAGTAACAAAGACATACACTGACACAAAGTGACAAAGACATACACTGATACCAAGTCAGAAAGACATGCACTGATACCCACTAACACAGACACACACTGAGACCAAGTAACAAAGACATACACTGACACCAAGTAACAAAGACATACACTTACACCAAGTAACAAAGACATACACTGAAACCAAGTCACAAAGACACACACTGACACCCAGTAACAAAGACATACACTGACACCAAGTCACAGAGACATACACTGATACCCAGTAACACAGACACACACTTACACCAAGTAACAAAGACACAGACTTACACCAAGTAACACAGACAGACACTGACACCCAGTAACACAGACACACACTTACACCACGTAACATAGACATACACTGACACCAAGTCACAAAGACGCACACTGACACCCAGTAGCAAAGAACTACACTGACACCAAGTCACAAAGAAACACACTGACACCCAGTAACAAAGACATACACTGATACCAAGTCACAAAGACATACACTGATACCCAGTAACACAGACACACACTGACACCCAGTAACAAAGACATACACTGATACCAAGTCACAAAGACATACCCTGATACCCAGTAACACAGACACACACTTACACCATGAAACACAGACATACACTGACACCAAGTCACAAAGACACACACTGACACCCAGTAGCAAAGAACTAAACTCTCACCAAGTCACAAAGAAACACACTGACACCCAGTAACAAAGACATACACTGATACCAAGTCCCAAAGACATACACTGATACCCAGCAACACATACACACACTGACACCCAGTAACAAAGACATACACTGATACCAAGTCACAAAGACATACACTGATACCCAGTAACACAGACACACACTGACACCCAGTAACAAAGACATACACTGATACCAATCACAAAGACATTCACTGATACCCAGTAACACAGACACACACGGACACCAAGTAACAAAGACACACACTTACAGCAAGTAACACAGACATACACTGACACCAAGTAACAAAGACATACACTGATTCCCGTAACACAGACACACACTTACACAAAGTAACACAGACATACACTGACACCAAGTAACAAAGACATACAACGATACCCAGGAACACAGACACACACTTGCACCAAGTAACAAAGACACACACTAACACCAAATAACAAAGACATACACTTACACCAAGTAACACAGACATACACTGACACCAAGGAACAAAGACATACAATTACACCAAGTAACACAGACACACACTTACACCAAGTAACAAAGACAGACACTGATACCCAGTAACACATACACACACTTACACCAAGTAACAAAGACATGCACTGACACTCAGTAACACATACAAACACACACTGACACCCAGTAAGACAGAGAAACACTAATAAACAGTAACAAAGACATACACTGACACCAATTAACACAGACACACACTGACACCCAGTAACAAAGACATACGCTGACACAAAGTGACAAAGACAGACACTGATACCAAGTCAGAAAGACATGCACTGATACCCACTAACACAGGCCCACACTGACACCAAGTAACAAAGACATACACTGACACCAAGTAACAAAGACATACACTTACACCAAGTAACAAAGACATACACTGACACCAAGTAACAAAGACATACACTTACACCAAGTAACAAAGACATACACTGAAACCAAGTCACAAAGACACACACTGCCACCCAGTAACAAAGACATACACTGACACCAAGTCACAAAGACATACACTGATACTCAGTAACACAGACACACACTTACACCAAGTAACAAAGACACAGACTTACACCAAGTAACACAGACAGACACTGACACCCAGTAACACAGACACACACTTACACCAAGTAACACAGACATGCATTGCACCAAGTAACAAAGAAATACACTGATACCCAGTAACACAGACACACACTTACACCACGTAACACAGACATACACTGACACCAAGTCACAAAGACACACACTGACACCCAGTAGCAAAGAACTACACTGACACCAAGTCACAAAGAAACACACTGACAACCAGTAACAAAGACATACACTGATACCAAGTCACAAAGACATACACTGATACCCAGTAACACAGACACACAACTGACACCCAGTAACAAAGACATACACTGATACCAAGTCACAAAGACATACCCTGATACCCAGTAACACAGACACACACTTACACCATGTAACACAGACATACACTGACACCAAGTCACAAAGACACACACTGACACCCAGTAGTAAAGAACTACACTGACACCAAGTCACAAAGAAACACACTGACACCCAGTAACAAAGACATACACTGATACCAAGTCACAAAGACATACACTGATACCCAGTAACACAGACACACAGACACCCAGTAACAAAGACATACACTGATACCAATCACAAAGACATTCACTGATACCCAGTAACACAGACACACACGGACACCAAGTAACAAAGACACACACTTACACCAAGTAACACAGACATACACTGACACCAAGTAACAAAGACATACACTGATACCCGTAACACAGACACACACTTACACAAAGTAACACAGACATACACTGACACCAAGTAACAAAGACATACAACGATACCCAGGAACACAGACACACACTTGCACCAAGTAACACAGACACACACTAACACCAAGTAACAAAGACATACACTTACACCAAGTAACACAGCCATACACTGACACCAAGGAACAAAGACATACAATTACACCAAGTAACACAGACACACACTTACACCAATGAACAAAGACAGACACTGACACTCAGTAACACACACAAACACACACTGACACCCAGTAAGACAGAGAAACACTAATAAACAGTATCAAAGACATACACTGACACCAATTAACACAGACACACACTGACACCCAGTAACAAAGACATACACTGACACAAAGTGACAAAGACATACACTGATACCAAGTCAGAAAGACATGCACTTACACCAGGTAACAAAGACATACACTGACACCAAGTCACAAAGACACACACTGACACCCAGTAACAAAGACATACACTGACACCAAGTCACAAAGACATACACTGATACCCAGTAACACAGACACACACTTACACCAAGTAACACAGACATACACAGACACCCAGTAACACAGACACACACTTACACCAAGTAACAAAGACACAGACTTACACCAAGTAACACAGACATACACTGACACCCAGTAACACAGACACACACTTACACCAGGTAACACAGACATGCATTACACCAAGTAACAAAGACATACACTGATACCCAGTAACACAGACACACACTTACACCATGTAACACAGACATACACTGACACCAAGTCACAAAGACACACACTGACACCCAGTAGCAAAGAACTACACTGACACCAAGTCACAAAGAAACACACTGACACCCAGTAACAAAGACATACACTGATACCAAGTCACAAAGACATACACTGATACCCAGTAACACAGACACACACTGACACCCAGTAACAAAGACATACACTGATACCAAGTCACAAAGACATACACTGATACCCAGTAACACAGACACACACTGACACCCAGGAACAAAGACATACACTGATACCAATCACAAAGACATTCACTGATACCCAGTAACACAGACACACACGGACTCCAAGTAACAAAGACACACACTTACACCAAGTAACACAGACATACACTGACACCAAGTAACAAAGACATACACTGATACCCAGTAACACAGACACACACTTACACAGAGTAACACAGACATACACTGACACCAAGTAACAAAGACATACAATGATACGCAGGAACACAGACACACACTTGCACCAAGTAACACAGACACACACTAACACAAAGTAACAAAGACATACACTTACACCAAGTAACAAAGACACAGACTTACACCAAGTAACACAGACATACACTGACACCCAGTAACACAGACACACACTTGCACCAGGTAACACAGACATGCATTACACCAAGTAACAAAGACATACACTGATACCCAGTAACACAGACACACACTTACACCATGTAACACAGACATACACTGACACCAAGTCACAAAGACACACACTGACACCCAGTAGCAAAGAACTACACTGACACCAAGTCACAAAGAAACACACTGACACCCAGTAACAAAGACATACACTGATACCAAGTCACAAAGACATACACTGATACCCAGTAACACAGACACACACTGACACCCAGTAACAAAGACACACACTTACACCAAGTAACACAGACATACACTGACACCAAGTAACAAAGACATACACTGATACCCGTAACACAGACACACACTTACACAAAGTAACACAGACATACACTGACACCAAGTAACAAAGACATACAACGATACCCAGGAACAGAGACACACACTTGCACCAAGTAACACAGACACACACTAACACCAAGTAACAAAGACATACACTTACACCAAGTAACACAGACATACACTGACACCAAGGAACAAAGACATACAATTACACCAAGTAACACAGACACACACTTACACCAAGTAACAAAGACAGACACTGATACCCAGTAACACATACACAAACTTACACCAAGTAACAAAGACATGCACTGACACTCAGTAACACATACAAACACACACTGACACCCAGTAAGACAGAGAAACACTAATAAACAGTAACAAAGACATACACTGACACAAAGTGACAAAGACATACACTGATACCAAGGCAGAAAGACATGCACTGATACCCACTAACACAGACCCACACTGACACCAAGGAACAAAGACATACACTGACACCAAGTAACAAAGACATACACTTACACCAAGTCACAAAGACACACACTGACACCCAGTAACAAAGACATACACTGACACCAAGTCACAAAGACATACACTGATACCCAGTAACACAGACACACACTTACACCAAGTAACAAAGACACAGACTTACACCAAGTCACACAGACAGACACTGACACCCAGTAAGACAGAGAAACACTAATAAACAGTAACAAAGACATACACTGACACCAATTAACACAGACACACACTGATACCCAGTAACAAAGACATACACTGACACAAAGTGACAAAGACATACACTGATACCAAGTCAGAAAGACATGCACTGATACCCACTAACACAGACACACACTGACACCAAGTAACAAAGACATACACTGACACCAAGTAACAAAGACATACACTTACACCAAGTAACAAAGACATACACTGACACCAAGTCACAAAGACACACACTGACACCCAGTAACAAAGACATACACTGACACCAAGTCACAAAGACATACACTGATACCCAGTAACACAGACACAAACTTACGCCAAGTAACACAGACATACACAGACACCCAGTAACACAGACACACACTTACACCAAGTAACAAAGACATAGACTTACACCAAGTAACACAGACAGACACTGACACCCAGTAACACAGACACACACTTACACCAAGTAACACAGACATGCATTACACCAAGTAACAAAGATATACACTGATACCCAGTGACACAGACACACACTTACACCATGTAACACAGACATACAATGACACCAAGTCACAAAGACACACACTGACACCCAGTAGCAAAGAACTACACTGACACCAAGTCACAAAGACATACACAGATACCCAGGAACACAGACACACACTGACACCCAGTAACAAAGACATACACTGATACCAAGTCACAAAGACATCCACTGATACCCAGTAACACAGACACACACTGAACCAAGTAACAAAGACATACACAGACACCATGTAACAAAGACATACACTTACACCAAGTAACAAAGACACACACTTACACCAAGTAACACAGACATACACTGACACCAAGTAACAAAGACATACACTGACACCAAGTTACAAAGACATAGACTTACACCAAGTAACGAAGACAGACAGTTGCACCAAGTAACAAAGACATACACTTACACCAAGTAACAAAGACATACACTGACACCAAGTAACAAAGACATACAATTACACCAAATAACAGCGACACACACTTACACCAAGTAACACAGATATACACTGACACCAAGTAACAAAGACATGCACTGACACCCAGTAACACAGACACACACGGACACCAAGTAACAAAGACACACACTTACACCAAGTAACACAGACACACACTGACACCAAGTAACAAAGACATGCACTGACACCCAGTAACACAGACACACACGGACACCAAGTAACAAAGACACACACTTACACCAAGTAACACAGACACACACTGACACCAAGTAACAAAGACATACACTGATACCCAGGAACACAGACACACACTTACACCAAGTGACACAGACACACAATTACACCAAGTAACAAAGACATACACTTACACCAAGTAACACAGACATACACTGACACCAAGTAACAAAGACATACAATTACACCAAGTAACAAAGACACACACTTACACCAAGTAACACAGATATACACTGACACCAAGTAACAAAGACATGCACTGACACCCAGTAACACAGACACACACGGACACCAAGTAACAAAGACACACACTTACACCAAGTAACATAGACACACACTGACACCCAGTAAAACAGACACACACTTACACCAAGTAACACAGACAGACACTGACACCAAGTAACAAAGACATACACTGATACCCAGTAACGTTGACACACACTTACACCAAGTAACACAGACATACACTGACACCAAGTAACAAAGACATACAATGATACCCAGGAACACTGACACACACTTACACCAGGTAACACAGACACACACTTACACAATGTAACAAAGACATGCACGTACACCAAGTAACACAGATGTATACTGACACCAAGTAACAAAGACGTACAATTACACCAAGTAACAAAGACACACACTTACACCAAGTAACAAAGACAGACACTGATACACAGTAACAAAGACACACACGTACACCAAGTAACAAAGACATACACTGACACCCAGTAACACAAACAAACACTGACACCCAGTAACACAGAGAAACACTAATGAGCAGTAACAAAGACCTGCACTGACACCAAGTAACACAGACACACACTGACACCCAGTAACAAAGACATACACTGACACCAAGTCACAAAGACATACACTGATACCAAGTAACAAAGACATACACTGACACCGAGTGACAAAGACATACACTTACACCAAGTAGCAAAGACAGACAATTACACCAAGTAACAAAGACATACACTGACACCCAGTAACACAAACAAACACTGACACCCAGTAACACAGAGAAACACTAATGAGCAGTAACAAAGACCTGCACTGACACCAAGTAACACAGACACACACTGACACCCAGTAACAAAGACATACACTGCCACCAAGTCACAAAGACACACACTGACACCCAGTAACAAAGACATACACTGACTCCAAGTCACAAAGACATACACTGATACCCAGTAACACAGACACACACTTACACCAATTAACAAAGACATACACTGACACCAAGTCACAAAGACACACACTGACACCCAGTAACAAAGACATACACTGACTCCAAGTCACAAAGACATACACTGATACCCAGTAACACAGACACACACTTACACCAAGTAACACTGACATACACTGACACCCAGTAACACAGACACACACATACACCAGGTAACAAAGACATACACTGACACCCAGTAACAAAGACATACACTGACACCCAGTAACACAGACACACACGGACACCAAGTAACAAAGACACAGACTTACACCAAGTAACACAGACACACACTGACAGCCAGTAACACAGACTCAAACTTACACCAAGTAATACAGACATACACTGACACCAAGTAACAAAGACATACACTGATACCCAGTAACACAGACACACACTTACACCAAGTTATACAGACATAAAATGACACAAAGTCACAAAGACACACACTGACACCCAGTAACAAAGACATACACTGATACCAAGTCACAAAGACATACACTGATACCCAGTAACATAGACACACACAGACACCCAGTAACAAAGACATACAGTGATACCAAGTCACAAAGACATACACTGATACCCAGTAACACAGACAAACACTGACACCCAGTAACAAAGACATACACTGATACAAATCAGAAAGACATTCACTGATACCCAGTAACACAGACACACACTGACACCACGTAGCAAAGACACACACTTACACCAAGTAACAAAGACAGACAATTACACCAAATAACAAAGACATACACTTACACCAAGTATTTTGACATACACTGACACCAATCACAAAGAAATTCACTGATACCCAGTAACAAAGACATACACTGACACCAAGTCACAAAGCCATACACTGATACCCAGTAACACAGACTCACACTTACACCAAGTTACACAGACATACACTGACACCAAGTAACAAAGACATACACTGATACCCAGTAACACAGACACACACTTACACCAAGTAACAAAGCCAGACACTGATACCCAGTAACACAGACACACACTTACACCAATTAACAAAGACATACACTGACACCCAGTAACAAAGACATACACTGACATCCAGTAACACAGACACACAAGGACACCAAGTAACAAAGACACACACTTACACCAAGTAACACAGACACACATTGAAACCCAGTAACACAGACACACACTTACACCAAGTAACACAGACATACACTGACACCAAGTAACAAAGACATACACTGATACCCAGGAACTCAGACACACACTTACACCAAGTAACACAGACACACAGTTACACCAAGTAACAAAGACATACACTTACACCAAGTAACACAGACATACACTGACACCAAGTAACAAAGACATAGAATTACACCAAGTAATAAAGACACACACTTACACCAAGTAACACAGATATACACTGACACCAAGTAACAAAGACATGCACTGACACCCAGTAACACAGACACACACGGACACCAAGTAACAAAGACGCACACTTACACCAAGTATCACAGACACACACTGACACCCAGTAAAACAGACACACACTAACACCAAGTAACACAGACATACACTGATACCCAGTAACACAGACACACACTTACACCAAGTAACATAGACATACACTGACACCAAGTAACAAAGGCATACACTGATACCCATTAACACAGACACACACTTACACCAAGGAACAAAGACAGACACTGATACCCAATAACACAGACATACACTTACACCAAGTAACAAAGGCATACACTGACACCCAGTAACAAAGACATACAATGACATCCAGTAACACAGACACACACTGACACTAAGTTACAAAGACACACACTTACACCAAGTAACACAGACACACACTGACACCCAGTAACAAAGACATCCACATACACCAAGTAACACAGACATACACTGACACCAAGTAACAAAGACATACAATTACACCAAGTTACAAAGACACACACTTACACCAGGTAACAGAGATATACACTGACACCAAGTAACTAAGACATGCACTGACACCCAGTAACACAGACACACACGGACACCAGGTAACAAAGACACACTCTTACACCAAGAAACACAAACACACACTTACACCAAGTAACAAAGACATACACTTACACCAAGTAACACAGACATACACTGACACCAAGTAACAAAGACATACAATTACACCAAGTAACAAAGACACACACTTACACCAAGTAACACAGATATACACTGACACCAAGTAACAAAGACATACCATTACACCAAGTAACAAAGACACACACTGATACCCAGTAACAAAGACATACACTGACACCAAGTAACAAAGACATACACTGACACCAAGTAACACAGACATACACTGATACCCAGTAACACAGACACACACTTACACCAAGTAACATAGACATACACTGACACCAAGTAACAAAGACATACACTGATACCCATTAACACAGACACACACTTACACCAAGGAACAAAGACAGACACTGATACCCAGTAACACAGACATACACTTACACCAAGTAACAAAGGCATACACTGACACCCAGTAACAAAGACATACAATGACATCCAGTAACACAGACACACACTGACACCAAGTTACAAAGACACACACTTACACCAAGTAACACAGACACACACTGACACCCAGTAATACAGACAGACACTTACACCAAGTAACACAGACAGACACTGACACCAAGTAACAAAGACATGCACTGATACCCAGTAACACAGACACACACTTACACCATGTAACACAGAAATAAACTGACACCAAGTAACAAAGACATGCTTTGATACCCAGTAACTCAGACACATACTTACACCATGTAACACAGAAATAAACTGACACCAATTAACAAAGACATACACTGACACCAAGTCACAAAGACACACACTGACACCCAGTAACAAAGACATACACTGACTCCAAGTCACAAAGACATACACTGATACCCAGTAACACAGACACACACTTACACCAAGTAACACTGACATACTCTGACACCCAGTAACACAGACACACACATACACCAGGTAACAAAGACATACACTGACACCCAGTAACAAAGACATACACTGACACCCAGTAACACAGACACACACGGACACCAAGTAACAAAGACACAGACTTACACCAAGTAACACAGACACACACTGACAGCCAGTAACACAGACTCAAACTTACACCAAGTAATACAGACATACACTGACACCAAGTAACAAAGACATACACTGATACCCAGTAACACAGACACACACTTACACCAAGTAACACAGACATAAAATGACACAAAGTCACAAAGACACACACTGACACCCAGTAACAAAGACATACACTGATACCAAGTCACAAAGACATACACTGATACCCAGTAACATAGACACACACAGACACCCAGTAACAAAGACATACAGTGATACCAAGTCACAAAGACATACACTGATACCCAGTAACACAGACAAACACTGACACCCAGTAACAAAGACATACACTGATACAAATCAGAAAGACATTCACTGATACCCAGTAACACAGACACACACTGACACCACGTAGCAAAGACACACACTTACATCAAGTAACACAGACATGCACTGACACCAAGTAACAAAGACATACACTGACACCAAGTAACAAAGACATACACTTACACCAAGTAACAGAGACAGACAATTACACCAAATAACAAAGACATACACTTACACCAAGTATTTTGACATACACTGACACCAATCACAAAGAAATTCACTGATACCCAGTAACAAAGACATACACTGACACCAAGTCACAAAGCCATACACTGATACCCAGTAACACAGACTCACACTTACACCAAGTTACACAGACATACACTGACACCAAGTAACAAAGACATACACTGATACCCAGTAACACAGACACACACTTACACCAAGTAACAAAGACATACACTGACACCCAGTAACAAAGACATACACTGACATCCAGTAACACAGACACACAAGGACACCAAGTAACAAAGACACACACTTACACCAAGTAACACAGACACACATTGAAACCCAGTAACACAGACACACACTTACACCAAGTAACACAGACATACACTGACACCAAGTAACAAAGACATACACTGATACCCAGGAACTCAGACACACACTTACACCAAGTAACACAGACACACAGTTACACCAAGTAACAAAGACATACACTTACACCAAGTAACACAGACATACACTGACACCAAGTAACAAAGACATAGAATTACACCAAGTAATAAAGACACACACTTACACCAAGTAACACAGATATACACTGACACCAAGTAACAAAGACATGCACTGACACCCAGTAACACAGACACACACGGACACCAAGTAACAAAGACGCACACTTACACCAAGTATCACAGACACACACTGACACCCAGTAAAACAGACACACACTAACACCAAGTAACACAGACATACACTGATACCCAGTAACACAGACACACACTTACACCAAGTAACATAGACATACACTGACACCAAGTAACAAAGGCATACACTGATACCCATTAACACAGACACACACTTACACCAAGGAACAAAGACAGACACTGATACCCAATAACACAGACATACACTTACACCAAGTAACAAAGGCATACACTGACACCCAGTAACAAAGACATACAATGACATCCAGTAACACAGACACACACTGACACTAAGTTACAAAGACACACACTTACACCAAGTAACACAGACACACACTGACACCCAGTAACAAAGACATCCACATACACCAAGTAACACAGACATACACTGACACCAAGTAACAAAGACATACAATTACACCAAGTTACAAAGACACACACTTACACCAGGTAACACAGACACACACTGACACTAAGTTACAAAGACACACACTTACACCAAGTAACACAGACACACACTGACACCCAGTAACAAAGACATCCACATACACCAAGTAACACAGACATACACTGACACCAAGTAACAAAGACATACAATTACACCAAGTTACAAAGACACACACTTGCACCAAGTAACACAGATATACACTGACACCAAGTAACTAAGACATGCACTGACACCCAGTAACACAGACATACACGGACACCAGGTAACAAAGACACACTCTTACACCAAGTAACACAAACACACACTTACACCAAGTAACAAAGACATACACTTACACCAAGTAACACAGACATACACTGACACCAAGTAACAAAGACATACAATTACACCAAGTAACAAAGACACACACTTACACCAAGTAACACAGATATACACTGACACCAAGTAACAAAGACATACCATTACACCAAGTAACAAAGACACACACTGACACCCAGTAACAAAGACATACACTGACACCAAGTAACAAAGACATACACTGACACCAAGTAACAAAGA
Organism: Heterodontus francisci; assembly: GCF_036365525.1. NCBI lineage: Eukaryota > Metazoa > Chordata > Chondrichthyes > Heterodontiformes > Heterodontidae > Heterodontus > Heterodontus francisci. Next base: position 12,049,609 of record NC_090409.1, on the reverse strand, counting down.
CATACCATTCCACCAGGTAACAAAGACACACACTGACACCCAGTAACAAAGACATACACTGACACCAAGTAACAAATACATACACTGACAGCGAGTAACACAGGCACACACTGGGGGGCGGTGGGGGGGGGGCACATTGGCGCAGTGGTTAGCACCGCCACCTCACAGCTCGAGTGACCCGGGTTCGATTCTGGGTACTGCCTGTGCGGAGTTTGCAAGTTCTCCCGATGTCTGCGTGGGTTTCCTCCGGGTGCTCTGGTTTCCTCTACATGCCAAAGACTTGCAGGTTGATAGGTTAATTGGCCATCATAAATTGCCACTAGTATAGGTAGTTGGTAGGGAAATATATAGGGACAGGTGGGGATGTGATAGGAATACGGGATTAGTGTAGGATTAGTATAAATGGGTGGATGATGGTCGGCACAGACTCCGTGGACCGAAGGTCCTGTCAAAGTGCTGTATCTCGAAACAAAACTAAATACTGACACCTAGTGTCACAGATACACACTGACACCCAGTAACACAAACAAAAACACACTGACACCCAGCAACAAAGAGAAACACTAATAAACAGTAACAAAGACAGACACTGATACCCAGTAACACAGACACACACTGACACCAAGTCACAAACACATACACTGACACCAAGTAACAAAGACATACGCTTACACCAAGTAACAAAGACATACACTGATACCCAGTAACACAGACACACACTGACACACAGTTAGAAACACACACTGACCCCCAGTAACACAGACACACACTGACCCCCAGTAACACAGACATACATTGACACCAAGTCACAAAGACATACACTGATACACAGACACACACTGACACCAAGTATCACAGACATACACTGACACCCAGTCACAAAGACATACACTGATACCCAGGAACACAGACACACACTGACACCCAGTGACAAAGACATACACTGATACCAAGTCACAAAGACATCCACTGATACCCAGTAACACAGACACACACTGACACCCAGTAACAAAGACATACACTGATACCAAGTCACAAAGACATATACTGATACCCAGTAACACAGACACACACTTACACCATGAAACAAAGACATACACTGACACCAAGTCACAAAGGCACACACTGACACCCAGTAACAAAGACATACACTAACACCAAGTCACAAAGACATACACTGATACCCAGTAACACAGACACACACTTACACCAAGTAACACAGACATACACTGACACCAAGTAACAAAGACACACACTTACACCAAGTATCACAGACACACACTGATACCCAGTAACACAGACACACACCTACACCAAGTAACATAGACATACACTGACACCAAGTAACAAAGAAATACACTGATACCCAGTAACACAGACACACACTTACACCAAGTAACAAAGACAGACACTGATACCCAGTAACACAGACATACACTTGCACCAAGTAACAAAGGCATACACTGACACCCAGTAACAAAGACATACACTGACACCCAGTAACACTTACACACACGGACACCAAGTAACAAAGACACACACTTACACCAAGTAAAACAGACACACACTGAAACCCAGTAACACAGACACACTCTTACACCAAGTAACACAGACAGACACTGACACCAAGTAACAAAGACATACACTGATACCCAGTAACACAGACACACACTTTCACCATTTAACACAAACATAAACTGACACCAAGTAACAAAGACATACACTGATACCCAGGAACACAGACACACACTTACACCAAGTAACACAAACACACACTTACACCAAGTAACAAAGACATACCATTACACCAAGTAACAAAGACACACACTGACACCCAGTAACAAAGACATACACTGACACCAAGTGACAAAGACATACACTGATACCCAGTAACACAGACACACACTTACACCAAGCAACAAAGACAGACACTGATACCCAGGAACACAGACACACACTTGCACCAAGTTACAAAGACATACACTGACACCCAGTAACAAAGACATACACTGACACCCAGTAACACAGACACACACGGACACCAAGTAACAAAGACACACACTTACACCAAGTAACACAGACACACTCTGACACCCAGTAACACAGACACACACTTACACCAAGTAACACAGACATAGACTGACACCAAGTAACAAAGACATACACTGATACCCAGTAACACAGACACACACTTACACCAAGTAACACAGACAGACAATGACACCAAGTAACAAAGACATACACTGATACCCAGTAACACAGACACACACTTTCACCATGTAACACAAACATAAACTGACACCAAGTAACAAAGACATACACTGATACCCAGGAACACAGACACACACTTACACCAAGTAACACAAACACACACTTACAACAAGTAACAAAGACATACAATTACACCAAGTAACAAAGACACACACTTACACCAAGTAACACAGATATACACTGACACCAAGTAGCAAAGACATACACTGATGCCCAGTAACACAGACACACACTTACACCATGTAACACAGACATAAACTGACACCAAGTAACAAGGACATACACTGATACCCAGGAACACAGACACACACTTACACCAAGTAACACAAACACACACTTACACCAAGTAACAAAGACACACACTTAAACCAGGTAACAAAGACACACACTTACACCAAGTAACAAAGACATACCATTACACCAAGTAACAAAGACACACACTGACACCCAGTAACAAAGACATACACTGACACCAAGTGACAAAGACAAACACTGATACCCAGTAACACAGACACACACTTACACCAAGCAACAAAGACAGACACTGATACCCAGGAACACAGACACACACTTGCACCAAGTAACAAAGACATACACTGACACCCAGTAACAAAGACGTACACTGACACCCAGTAACACAGACACACACGGACACCAAGTAACAAAGACACACACTTACACCAAGTAACACAGACACACTCTGTCACCCAGTAACACAGACACACACTTACACCAAGTAACACAGACATAGACTGACACCAAGTAACAAAGACATACACTGATACCCAGGAACACAGACACACACTTACACCAAGTAACACAGACATACACTGACACCAAGTAACAAAGACATACACTGATACCCAGGAACACAGACACACACTAACACCAGGTAACACAGACACACACTTACACCAAGAAACACAGACATACACTGACACCAAGTAAGAAAGACATACAATTACACCAAGTAACAAAGACACACACTTACACCAAGTAACACAGATATACACTGACACCCAGTAACACAGACACACACGGACACCAGGTAACAAAGAAACACACTTACACCAAGTAACACAGACACACACTGACACCCAATAACACAGACACACACTTACACCAAGTAACACAGACATACACTGACACCAAGTAACAAAGACATACACTGATACCCAGTAACACAGACACACACTGACACCAAGTAATACAGACATACACTGACACCAAGTAACAAAGACATACAATGATACCCAGGAACACAGACACACACTTACACCAGGTAACACAGACACACACTTACACCAAGTAACAAAGACAGACACTTACACCAAGTAACACAGACATACACTGACACCAAGTATCAAAGACATAGAATTACACCAAGTAACAAAGACACACACTTACAAAAAGTAACAAAGACATACACTGATACCAAGTCACAAAGAAACACACTGACACCCAGTAACACAGACACACATTGACACCCAGTAACAAAGACATACACTGATACCAAGTCACAAAGACATACACTTACACCAAGTAACAAAGACACACACTTACACCAAGTAACATAGACATACACTTACACCAAGTAACAAAGACATACACTTACATCAAGTATTTTGACATACACTGACACCAAGTAACAAAGACATACACTGATACCCAGTAACACAGACACACACTTACTCCATGTAACAAAGACATACACTGACACCCAGTAACAAAGACATACACTAACACCAAGTCACAAAGACATACACTGATACCCAGTAACACAGACACACACTTACACCAAGTAACAAAGACATACACTGACACCAAGTAACAAAGACATGCACTGATGCCCAGTAACACAGACACACACTTACACCAAGCAACAAAGACAGACACTGATACCCAGGAACACAGACACACACTTGCACCAAGTAACAAAGACATACACTGACACCCAGTAACAAAGACATACACTGACACCCAGTAACACAGACACACACGGACACCAAGTAACAAAGACACACATTTACACCAAGTAACACAGACACACTCTGACACCCAGTAACACAGACACACACTTACACCAAGTAACACAGACATTCACTGACACCAAGTAACAAAGACATACACTGATACCCAGTAACACAGACACACACTTACACCAAGTAACACAGACATACACTGACACCAAGTAACAAAGACATACACTGATACCCAGGAACACAGACACACACTAACACCAGGTAACACAGACACACACTTACACCAAGTAACACAGACATACACTGACACCAAGTAACAAAGACATACAATTAAACCAAGTAACACAGATACACACACACCAAGTAACACAGATATACACTGACACCCAGTAACACAGACACACACAGACACCAGGTAACAAAGACACACACTTACACCAAGTAACACAGACACACACTGACACCCAGTAACACAGACACACACTTACACCAAGTAACACAGACATACACTGACACCAAGTAACAAAGACATACACTGACACCCAGTAACACAGACACACACTGACACCAAGGAACACAGACATACACTTACACCAGGTAACACAGACACACACTTACACCAAGTAACAAAGACATACACTTACACCAAGTAACACAGACAGACACTGACACCAAGTAACAAAGACATGCAATTACACCAAGTAACAAAGACACACACTTACACCAAGTAACAAAGACATACACTGATACCAAGTCACAAAGACATACACTGATACCAAGTCACAAAGACATACACTGATACCCAGTAACACAGACACAGACTGACACCCAGTAACAAAGACATACACTGATACCAAGTCACAAAGACATACACTGATACCCAGTAACACAGACACACACTGACACCAAGTAACAAAGACATACACAGACACCAAGTATCAAAGACACACACTTACACCAAGTAACAAAGACATACACTGACACCAAGTAACAAAGACATACACTGACACCAAGTTACAAAGACATACACTTACACCAAGTAACACAGACATACACTGACACCAAGTAACAAAGACATAAACTGATACCCAGTAACACAGACACACACTTACACCAAGTAACACAGACATACACTGACACCAAGTAACAAAGACATACACTGATACCCAGGAACACAGACACACACTTACACCAGGTAACAAAGACACATACTTACACCAAGTAACAAAGACATACACTTACACCAAGCAACACAGACATACTCTGACACCAAGTAACAAAGACATACAATTACACCAAGTAACAAAGACACACACTTACACCAAGTAACAAAGACATACACTGATACCCAGTAACACAGACACACACTGACACCCAGTAACACAGACATACACTGACACCAAGTAACAAATACATACAATGATACCCAGGAACACAGACACACACTTACACCAGGTAACAAAGACACACACTTACACCAAGTAACAAAGACATACACTTACACCAAGCAACACAGACATACTCTGACACCAAGTAACAAAGACATACAATTACACCAAGTAACAAAGACACACACTTACACCAAGTAACAAAGACAGACACTGATGCCAAGTCACAAAGACACACACTGACACCCAGTAACACAGACATACACTGACACCCAGTAACAAAGACATACACTGATAACAAGTCACACAGACATACACTGATACCAAGTCACAAAGACATACACTGATACCCAGTAACACAGACACACACTGACACCCAGTAACAAAGACATACACCGATACCAAGCCACAAAGACATACACTGATACCCAGTAACACAGACACACACTGACACCAAGTAACAAAGAAATACACAGACAACAAGTAACAAAGACATACACTTACACCAAGTAACAAAGACACACACTTACACCAAGTAACAAAGACATACACTGACACCAAGTAACAAAGACATACACTGACACCAAGTTACAAAGACATACACTTACACCAAGTAACAAAGACAGACAATTACACAAAGTAACACAGACACACACTTACACCAAGTAACAAAGACAGACACTGACACCAAGTCACAAAGACACACACTGACACCCAGGAACAAAGACATACACTGATACCAAGTCACAAAGACATACACTGACACCCAGTAACACAGACACACACGGACACCAAGTAACAAAGACACACACTTACATCAAGTAATACTGACACACACTGACACCCAGTAACACAGACACACACTTACACCAAGCAACAAAGACATACACTGACACCAAGTAACAAAGACAGACACTGATACCCAGTAACACAGACACACACTTACACCAAGTAACACAGACATACACTGACAACAATTAACAAAGACATACACTGATACCCAGGAACACAGACACACACTAACACCAAGTAACACAGACACACACTTACACCAAGTAAAAAAAAACATACACTGACACCAAGTAGCACAGACATACACTGACACCAAGTAACAAAGACATGCAATTACACCAAGTAACAAAGACACACACTTACACCAAGTAACACAGATATACACTGACACCAAGTAACAAAGACATGCACTGACACCCAGTAACACAGACACACACGGACACCAGGTAACAAACACACACACTTACACCAAATAACACAGACACACACTGACACCAAGTTACACAGACATACACTGACACCAAGTAACAAAGACATACAATGATACCCAGGAACACAGGCACACACTTACACCAGGTAACAAAGACACACACTTACACCAAGTAACAAAGACATACACTTACACCAAGCAACACAGACATACTCTGACACCAAGTAACAAAGACATACAATTACACCAAGTAACAAAGACACACACTTACACCAAGTAACAAAGACAGACACTGATGCCAAGTCACAAAGACACACACTGACACCCAGTAACACAGACATACACTGACACCCAGTAACAAAGACATACACTGATAACAAGTCACACAGACATACACTGATACCAAGTCACAAAGACATACACTGATACCCAGTAACACAGACACACACTGACACCCAGTAACAAAGACATACACCGATACCAAGTCACAAAGACATACACTGATACCCAGTAACACAGACACACACTGACACCAAGTAACAAAGAAATACACAGACACCAAGTAACAAAGACATACACTTACACCAAGTAACAAAGACACACACTTACACCAAGTAACAAAGACATACACTGACACCAAGTAACAAAGACATACACTGACACCAAGTTACAAAGACATACACTTACACCAAGTAACAAAGACAGACAATTACACAAAGTAACACAGACACACACTTACACCAAGTAACAAAGACAGACACTGACACCAAGTCACAAAGACACACACTTACACCAAGTAATACTGACACACACTGACACACAGTAACACAGACACACACTTACACCAAGCAACAAAGACATACACTGACACCAAGTAACAAAGACAGACACTGATATCCAGCAACACAGACACACACTTACACCAAGTAACACAGACATACACTGACAACAATTAACAAAGACATACACTGATACCCAGGAACACAGACACACACTTACACCAAGTAACACAGACACACACTTACACCAAGTAAAAAAAAACATACACTGACACCAAGTAGCACAGACATACACTGACACCAAGTAACAAAGACATGCAATTACACCAAGTAACAAAGACACACACTTACACCAAGTAACACAGATATACACTGACACCAAGTAACAAAGACATGCACTGACACCCAGTAACACAGACACACACGGACACCAGGTAACAAAGACACACACTTACACCAAATAACACAGACACACACTGACACCCAGTAACACAGACACACACTTACAGCAAGTAACACAGACATAGACTGACACCAAGTAACAAAGACATACACTGATACCCAGTAACACAGACACACACTTACACCAAGTAACACAGACATCCACTGTCACCAAGTAACAAAGACATACAATGATACCCAGGAACACAGACACACACTTACACCAGGTAACGCAGACACACACTTACACCAAGTAACACAGACATACACTGACACCAAGTAACAAAGACATACAATTACACAAAGTAACAAAGACAAACACTTACACCAAGTCACAAAGACAGTCACTGATACCAGGTCACAAAGACACACACAGACACCCAGTAACACAGACACACACTGACACCCAGTAACAAAGACATACACTGTTACCAAGTCACAAAGACATACACTGATACCCAGTAACAAAGACACACACTGACACCCAGTAAAAAGTCATACATAGACACCAAGTAACAAAGACATGCACTTACACAAAGTAACAAAAACGCCCACTGACACCAAGTAACAAAGACATACACTGACACCAAGTAACAAAGACATGCACTGACACCAAGTTACAAAGACATACACTTACACCAAGTAACAAAGACAGACAATTACACAAAGTAACACAGACACACACTTACACCAAGTATCAAAGACATACACTGACACCAAGTCACAAAGACACACACTGACACCCAGGAACAAAGACATACACTGACTCCAAGTCACAAAGACATACACTGATACCCAGTAACACAGACACACACTTACACCAAGTAACACAGACATACACTGACACCAGGCAACAAAGACATACCCTGATACCCAGTAACACAGACACACACTTACACCAAGTAACAAACACTGACACTGATACCCAGTAACACAGACACACACTTACAACAATTAACAAAGACTTACACTGACACCCAGTAACAAAGGCATACACTGACACCCAGTAACACAGACACACACGGACACCAAGTAACAAAGACACACACTTACACCAAGTAACACAGACACACACTGACACCCATTAACACAGACACACACTTACACCAAGCAACACAGACATACACTGACACTCAGTAACAAAGACATACACTGATACCCAGTAACACAGACACACACTTACACCAAGTAACACAGACATACACTGACACCAAGTAACAAAGACATACACTGATACCCAGGAACACAGACACACACTTACACCAAGTAACACAGACACACTCTTACACCAAGTAACAAAAACATACACTGACACCAATTAACACAGACATACACTGACACCAAGCAACAAAGACATACAATTACACCAAGTAACAACGACACACACTTACACCAAGTAACACAGATATACACTTACACCAAGTAACAAAGACATTCACTGACACCCAGTAACACAGACACACACGGACACCGAGTAACAAGGACACACACTTACACCAAGTAACACAGACACACACTGACACCCAGTAACACAGACAAACACTTACACCAAGTAACACAGACATACACTGACACCAAGTAACAAAGACATACACTGATACCCAGTAACACAGACAAACTCTTACACCAACTAACACAGACATACACTGACAAAAAGTAACAAAGACATACATTGATACCCAGGAACACAGACACACATTTACACCAAGTAACATAGAATCACACTTACACCAAGTAACAAAGACATACACTTACACCAAGTAACACAGACATACACTGACACCAAGAAACAAAGACATACAATTACACCAAGTAAGAAAGACACGCACTTACACAAAGTAACAAAGACAGACACTGATACCCAGTAACACAGACACACACTTACATCAAGTAACAAAGAAATACATTGACACCAAGTCACAAAGACACACACTGACACCCAGGAACAAAGACATACACTGATACCAAGTCACAAAGACATACACTGATACCCAGTAACACAGACACACACTTACACCAAGTAACACAGACTAACACTGCCACCAGGAAACAAAGACATACACTGATACCCAGTAACAAAGACACACACTTACACCAAGTAACACAGACACACACTGACACCAAGTAACATAGACACACACTTACACCAAGCAACACAGACATACACTGACACCAAGTAACAAAGACATACACTGATACCCAGTAACACAGACACACACTGACACCAAGTAACACAGACACACTCTGACACCCAGTAACACAGACACACACTTACACCAAGTAACACAGACATACAGTGACACCAAGTAACAAAGACATACACTGATACCCAGTAACACAGACACACACTTACACCAAGTAACACAGACATACACTGACACCAAGTAACAAAGACATACACTGATACCCAGGAACACAGACACACACTAACACCAGGTAACACAGACACACCCTTACACCAAGTAACACAGACATACACTGACACCAAGTAACAAAGACATACAATTAAACCAAGTAACAAAGACACACACTTACACCAAGTAACACAGATATACACTGACACCCAGTAACACAGACACACACGGACACCAGGTAACAAAGACACACACTTACACCAAGTGACACAGACACACACTTACACCAAGCAACACAGACATACACTGACACCAAGTAACAAAGACATACACTGATACCCAGTAACACAGACACACAGTTACACCAAGTAACAAAGACATAAACTTACACCAAGTAACACAGACATACACTGACACCAAGTAACAAAGACATAGAATTACACCAAGTAACAAAGACACACACTTACACCAAGTAACACAGATATACACTGACACCAAGTAACAAAGACATGCACTGACACCCAGTAACACAGACACACACGGACACCAAGTAACAAAGACGCACACTTACACCAAGTATCACAGACACACACTGACACCCAGTAAAACAGACACACACTAACACCAAGTAACACAGACATACACTGATACCCAGTAACACAGACACACACTTACACCAAGTAACATAGACATACACTGACACCAAGTAACAAAGACATACACTGATACCCATTAACACAGACACACACTTACACCAAGGAACAAAGACAGACACTGATACCCAGTAACACAGACATACACTTACACCAAGTAACAAAGGCATACACTGACACCCAGTAACAAAGACATACAATGACATCCAGTAACACAGACACACACTGACACCAAGTTACAAAGACACACACTTACACCAAGTAACACAGACACACACTGACACCCAGTAACACAGACACACACTTACACCAAGTAACACAGACAGACACTGACACCAAGTAACAAAGACATGCACTGATACCCAGTAACACAGACACACACTTACACCATGTAACACAGAAATAAACTGACACCAAGTAACAAAGACATACACTGATACCCAGGAACACAGACACACACTTACACCAAGTAACACAAACACACACTTACACCAAGTAACAAAGACATCCACATACACCAAGTAACACAGACATACACTGACAGCAAGTAACAAAGACATACAATTACACCAAGTTACAAAGACACACACTTACACCAAGTAACAGAGATATACACTGACACCAAGTAACTAAGACATGCACTGACACCCAGTAACACAGACACACACGGACACCAGGTAACAAAGACACACTCTTACACCAAGTAACACAAACACACACTTACACCAAGTAACAAAGACATACACTTACACCAAGTAACACAGACATACACCGCACCAAGTAACAAAGACATACAATTACACCAAGTAACAAAGACACACACTTACACCAAGTAACACAGTTATACACTGACACCAAGTAACAAAGACATACCATTACACCAAGTAACAAAGACACACACTGACACCCAGTAACAAAGACATACACTGACACCAAGTAACAAAGACATACACTGACACCAAGTAACACAGACATACACTGATACCCATTAACACAGACACACACTGACACCAAGTAACATAGACATACACTGACACCAAGGAACAAAGACAGACACTGATACCCAGTAACACAGACATACACTTACACCAAGTAACAAAGGCATACACTGACACCCAGTAACAAAGACATACAATGACTTCCAGTAACACAGACACACACTGACACCAAGTTACAAAGACACACACTTACACCAAGTAACACAGACACACACTGACACCCAGTAACACAGACAGACACTTACACCAAGTAACACAGACAGACACTGACACCAAGTAACAAAGACATGCACTGATACCCAGTAACACAGACACACACTTACACCATGTAACACAGAAATAAACTGACACCAAGTAACAAAGACATACACTGATACCCCGGAACACAGACACACACTTACACCAAGTAACACAAACACACACTTACACCAAGTAACAAAGACATCCACATACACCAAGTAACACAGACATACACTGACACCAAGTAACAAAGACATACAATTACACCAAGTTACAAAGACACACACTTGCACCAAGTAACACAGATATACACTGACACCAAGTAACTAAGACATGCACTGACACCCAGTAACACAGACACACACGGACACCAGGTAACAAAGACACACTCTTACACCAAGTAACACAAACACACACTTACACCAAGTAACAAAGACATACACTTACACCAAGTAACACAGACATACACTGACACCAAGTAACAAAGACATACAATTACTCCAAGTAACAAAGACACACACTTACGCCAAGTAACACAGATATACACTGACACCAAGTAACAAAGACATACCATTACACCAAGTAACAAAGACACACACTGACACCCAGTAACAAAGACATATACTGACACCAAGTAACAAAGACATACACTGACACCAAGTAACAAAGACATACCATTCCACCAGGTAACAAAGACACACACTGACACCCAGTAACAAAGACATACACTGACACCAAGTGACAAGTACATACACTGACAGCGAGTAACACAGGCACACACTGGGGGCGGTGGGGGGGGGGGGGGGGGTGGCACATTGGCGCAGTGGTTAGCACCGCCGCCTCACAGCTCGAGTGACCCAGGTTCGATTCTGGGTACTGCCTGTGCGGAGTTTGCAAGTTCTCCCGATGTCTGCGTGGGTTTCCTCCGGGTGCTCTGGTTTCCTCTACATGCCAAAGACTTGCAGGTTGATAGGTTAATTGGCCATCATAAATTGCCACTAGTATTGGTAGTTGGTAGGGAAATATATAGGGACAGGTGGGGATGTGATAGGAATACGGGATTAGTGTAGGATTAGTATATATGGGTGGATGATGGTCGGCACAGACTCCGTGGACCGAAGGTCCTGTCAAAGTGCTGTATCTCGAAACAAAACTAAATACTGACACCTAGTGTCACAGATACACACTGACACCCAGTAACACAAACAAAAACACACTGACACCCAGCAACAAAGAGAAACACTAATAAACAGTAACAAAGACAGACACTGATACCCAGTAACACAGACACACACTGACACCCAGTAACAAAGACAGACACTGACACCAAGTCACAAACACATACACTGACACCAAGTAACAAAGACATACGCTTACACCAAGTAACAAAGACATACCATTACACCAAGTAACAAAGACACACACTGACACCCAGTAACAAAGACATATACTGACACCAAGTAACAAAGACATACACTGACACCAAGTAACAAAGACATACCATTCCACCAGGTAACAAAGACACACACTGACACCCAGTAACAAAGACATACACTGACACCAAGTAACAAGTACAGACACTGACAGCGAGTAACACAGGCACACACTGGGGGCGGTGGGGGGGGGGGGGTGGCACATTGGCGCAGTGGTTAGCACCGCCGCCTCACAGCTCGAGTGACCCAGGTTCGATTCTGGGTACTGCCTGTGCGGAGTTTGCAAGTTCTCCCGATGTCTGCGTGGGTTTCCTCCGGGTGCTCTGGTTTCCTCTACATGCCAAAGACTTGCAGGTTGATAGGTTAATTGGCCATCATAAATTGCCACTAGTATTGGTAGTTGGTAGGGAAATATATAGGGACAGGTGGGGATGTGATAGGAATACGGGATTAGTGTAGGATTAGTATATATGGGTGGATGATGGTCGGCACAGACTCCGTGGACCGAAGGTCCTGTCAAAGTGCTGTATCTCGAAACAAAACTAAATACTGACACCTAGTGTCACAGATACACACTGACACCCAGTAACACAAACAAAAACACACTGACACCCAGCAACAAAGAGAAACACTAATAAACAGTAACAAAGACAGACACTGATACCGAGTAACACAGACACACACTGACACCCAGTAACAAAGACAGACACTGACACCAAGTCACAAACACATACACTGACACCAAGTAACAAAGACATACGCTTACACCAAGTAACAAAGACATACACTGATACCCAGTAACACAGACACACACTGACACACAGTTAGAAACACACACTGACCCCCAGTAACACAGACACACACTGACCCCCAGTAACACAGACATACATTGACACCAAGTCACAAAGACATACACTGATACACAGACACACACTGACACCAAGTATCACAGACATACACTGACACCCAGTCACAAAGACATACACTGATACCCAGGAACACAGACACACACTGACACCCAGTGACAAAGACATACACTGATACCAAGTCACAAAGACATCCAGTGATACCCAGTAACACAGACACACACTGACACCCAGTAACAAAGACATACACTGATACCAAGTCACAAAGACATATACTGATACCCAGTAACACAGACACACACTGACACCCAGTAACAAAGACATACACTGATACCAAGTCACAAAGACATACACTGATACCCAGTAACACAGACACACACTGACACCAAGTAACAAAGACATGCACTGACACCAACTAACAAAGACATACACTTACACCAAGTAACAAAGACGCACACTTACACCAAGTAACACAGACATACACTGACACAAAGTAACAAAGACATACACTGACACCAAGTAACATAGACAGACACTTACACCAAGTAACAAAGACATACACTTACACCAAGTATTTTGACATACACTGACACCAAGCAACAAAGACATACACTGATACCCAGTAACACAGACACACACTTACACCATGAAACAAAGACATACACTGACACCAAGTCACAAAGGCACACACTGACACCCAGTAACAAAGACATACACTAACACCAAGTCACAAAGACATACACTGATACCCAGTAACACAGACACACACTTACACCAAGTAACACAGACATACACTGACACCAAGTAACAAAGACACACACTTACACCAAGTATCACAGACACACACTGACACCCAGTAAAACAGACACACACTTACACCAAGTAACACAGAAATACACTAACACCAAGTAACAAAGACATACACTGATACCCAGTAACACAGACACACACCTACACCAAGTAACATAGACATACAGTGACACCAAGTAACAAAGACATACACTGATACCCAGTAACACAGACACACACTTACACCAAGTAACAAAGACAGACACTGATACCCAGTAACACAGACATACACTTGCACCAAGTAACAAAGGCATACACTGACACCCAGTAACAAAGACATACACTGACACCCAGTAACACTTACACACACGGACACCAAGTAACAAAGACACACACTTACACCAAGTAACACAGTCACACACTGAAACCCAGTAACACAGACACACTCTTACACCAAGTAACACAGACAGACACTGATACCAAGTAACAAAGACATACACTGTGACCCAGTAACACAGACACACACTTTCACCATGTAACACAAACATAAACTGACACCAAGTAACAAAGACATACACTGATACCCAGGAACACAGACACACACTTACACCAAGTAACACAAACACACACTTACACCAAGTAACAAAGACACACACTTAAACCAGGTAACAAAGACACACACTTACACCAAGTAACAAAGACATACCATTACACCAAGTAACAAAGACACACACTGACACCCAGTAACAAAGACATACACTGACACCAAGCAACAAAGACAGACACTGATACCCAGGAACACAGACACACACTTGCACCAAGTAACAAAGACATACACTGACACCCAGTAACAAAGACATACACTGACACCCAGTAACACAGACACACACGGACACCAAGTAACAAAGACACACACTTACACCAAGTAACACAGACACACTCTGACACCCAGTAACACAGACACACACTTACACCAAGTAACAAAGACATAGACTGACACCAAGTAACAAAGACATACACTGATACCCAGTAACACAGACACACACTTACACCAAGTAACACAGACAGACACTGACACCAAGTAACAAAGACATACACTGATACCCAGTAACACAGACGCACACTTTCACCATGTAACACAAACATAAACTGACACCAAGTAACAAAGACATACACTGATACCCAGGAACACAGACACACACTTACACCAAGTAACACAAACACACACTTACATCAAGTAACAAAGACACACACTTACACCAAGTAACACAGATATACACTGACACCAAGTAGCAAAGACATACACTGATGCCCAGTAACACAGACACACACTTACACCATGTAACACAGACATAAACTGACACCAAGTAACAAGGACATACACTGATACCCAGGAACACAGACACACACTTACACCAAGTAACACAAACACACACTTACACCAAGTAACAAAGACACACACTTAAACCAGGTAACAAAGACACACACTTACACCAAGTAACAAAGACATACCATTACACCAAGTAACAAAGACACACACTGACACCCAGTAACAAAGACATACACTGACACCAAGTGACAAAGACATACACTGATACCCAGTAACACAGACACACACTTACACCAAGCAACAAAGACAGACACTGATACCCAGGAACACAGACACACACTTGCACCAAGTAACAAAGACATACACTGACACCCAGTAACAAAGACGTACACTGACACCCAGTAACACAGACACACACGGACACCAAGTAACAAAGACACACACTTACACCAAGTAACACAGACACACTCTGACACCCAGTAACACAGACACACACTTACACCAAGTAACACAGACATAGACTGACACCAAGTAACAAAGACATACACTGATACCCAGGAACACAGACACACACTTACACCAAGTAACACAGACATACACTGACACCAAGTAACAAAGACATACACTGATACCCAGGAACACAGACACACACTAACACCAGGTGACACAGACACACACTTACACCAAGAAACACAGACGTACAATGACACCAAGTAAGAAAGACATACAATTACACCAAGTAACAAAGACACACACTTACACCAAGTAACACAGATATACACTGACACCCAGTAACACAGACACACACGGACACCAGGTAACAAAGACACACACTTACACCAAGTAACACAGACACACACTGATACCCAGTAACACAGACACACACTGACACCAAGTAACACAGACATACACTGACACCAAGTAACAAAGACATACAATGATACCCAGGAACACAGACACACACTTACACCAGGTAACACAGACACACACTTACACCAAGTAACAAAGACAGACACTTACACCAAGTAACACAGACATACACTGACACCAAGTATCAAAGACATACAATTACACCAAGTAACAAAGACACACACTTACAACAAGTAACAAAGACATACACTGATACCAAGTCACAAAGACACACACTGACACCCAGTAACACAGACACACATTGACACCCAGTAACAAAGACATACACTGATTCCAAGTCACAAAGACATACACTTACACCAAGTAACAAAGACACACACTTACACCAAGTAACATAGACATACACTTACACCAAGTAACAAAGACATACACTTACATCAAGTATTTTGACATACACTGACACCAAGTAAGAAAGACATACACTGATACCCAGTAACACAGACACACACTTACACCATGTAACAAAGACAAACACTGACACCCAGTAACAAAGACATACACTAACACCAAGTCACAAAGACATACACTGATACCCAGTAACACAGACACACACTTACACCAAGTAACAAAGACATACACTGACACCAAGTAACAAAGACATGCACTGATGCCCAGTAACACAGACACACACTTACACCAAGCAACAAAGACAGACACTGATACCCAGGAACACAGACACACACTTGCACCAAGTAACAAAGACATACACTGACACCCAGTAACAAAGACATACACTGACACCCAGTAACACAGACACACACGGACACCAAGTAACAAAGACACACATTTACACCAAGTAACACAGACACACTCTGACACCCAGTAACACAGACACACAGTTACACCAAGTAACACAGACATACACTGACACCAAGTAACAAAGACATACACTGATACCCAGTAACACAGACACACACTTACACCAAGTAACACAGACATACACTGACACCAAGTAAAAAAGACATACACTGATACCAAGGAACACAGACACACACTAACACCAGGTAACACAGACACACACTTACAGCAAGTAACACAGACATACACTGACACCAAGTAACAAAGACATACAATTAAACCAAGTAACACAGATACACACACACCAAGTAACACAGATATACACTGACACCCAGTAACACAGACACACACAGACACCAGGTAACAAAGACACACACTTACACCAAGTAATACAGACACACACTGACACCCAGTAACACAGACACACACTTACACCAAGTAACACAGACATACACTGACACCAAGTAACAAAGACATACACTGATACCCAGTAACACAGACACACACTGACACCAAGGAACACAGACATACACTGACACCAAGTAACAAAGACATACAATGATACCCAGGAACACAGACACACACTTACACCAGGTAACACAGACACACACTTACACCAAGTAACAAAGACATACACTTACACCAAGTAACACAGACAGACACTGACACCAAGTAACAAAGACATACAATTACACCAAGTAACAAAGACACACACTTACACCAAGTAACAAAGACATGCACTGATACCAAGTCACAAAGACATACACTGATACCAAGTCACAAAGACATACACTGATACCCAGTAACACAGACACAGACTGACACCCAGTAACAAAGACATACACTGATACCAAGTCACAAAGACAAACACTGATACCCAGTAACAAAGACATACACTGACACCAAGTAACAAAGACGCACACTTACACCAAGTAACACAGACATACACTGACACAAAGTAACAAAGACATACACTGACACCATGTAACATAGACAGACACTTACACCAAGTAACAAAGACTTACACTTACACCAAGTATTTTGACATACACTGACACCAAGTAACAAAGACATACACTGATACCCAGTAACACAGACACACACTTACACCATGAAACAAAGACATACACTGACACCAAGTCACAAAGGCACACACTGACACCCAGTAACAAAGACATACACTAACACCAAGTCACAAAGACATACACTGATACCCAGTAACACAGACACACACTTACACCAAGTAACACAGACATACACTGACACCAAGTAACAAAGACACACACTTACACCAAGTATCACAGACACACACTGACACCCAGTAAAACAGACACACACTTACACCAAGTAACACAGAAATACACTAACACCAAGTAACAAAGACATACACTGATACCCAGTAACACAGACACACACCTACACCAAGTAACATAGACATACAGTGACACCAAGTAACAAAGACATACACTGATACCCAGTAACACAGACATACACTTGCACCAAGTAACAAAGGCATACACTGACACCCAGTAACAAAGACATACACTGACACCCAGTAACACTTACACACACGGACACCAAGTAACAAAAACACACACTTACACCAAGTAAAACAGACACACACTGAAACCCAGTAACACAGACACACTCTTACACCAAGTAACACAGACAGACACTGATACCAAGTAACAAAGACATACAATGTGACCCAGTAACACAGACACACACTTTCACCATGTAACACAAACATAAACTGACACCAAGTAACAAAGACATACACTGATACCCAGGAACACAGACACACACTTACACCAAGTAACACAAACACACACTTACACCAAGTAACAAAGACACACACTTAAACCAGGTAACAAAGACACACACTTACACCAAGTAACAAAGACATACCATTACACCAAGTAACAAAGACACACACTGACACCCAGTAACAAAGACATACACTGACACCAAGTGACAAAGACATACACTGATACCCAGTAACACAGACACACACTTACACCAAGCAACAAAGACAGACACTGATACCCAGGAACACAGACACACACTTGCACCAAGTAACAAAGACATACACTGACACCCAGTAACAAAGACATACACTGACACCCAGTAACACAGACACACACGGACACCAAGTAACAAAGACACACACTTACACCAAGTAACACAGACACACTCTGACACCCAGTAACACAGACACACACTTACACCAAGTAACAAAGACATAGACTGACACCAAGTAACAAAGACATACACTGATACCCAGTAACACAGACACACACTTACACCAAGTAACACAGACAGACACTGACACCAAGTAACAAAGACATACACTGATACCCAGTAACACAGACACACACTTTCACCATGTAACACAAACATAAACTGACACCAAGTAACAAAGACATACACTGATACCCAGGAACACAGACACACACTTACACCAAGTAACACAAACACACACTTACATCAAGTAACAAAGACACACACTTACACCAAGTATCACAGATATACACTGACACCAAGTAGCAAAGACATACACTGATGCCCAGTAACACAGACACACACTTACACCATGTAACACAGACATAAACTGACACCAAGTAACAAGGACATACACTGATACCCAGGAACACAGACACACACTTACACCAAGTAACACAAACACACACTTACACCAAGTAACAAAGACACGCACTTAAACCAGGTAACAAAGACACACACTTACACCAAGTAACAAAGACATACCATTACACCAAGTAACAAAGACACACACTGACACCCAGTAACAAAGACATACACTGACACCAAGTGACAAAGACATACACTGATACCCAGTAACACAGACACACACTTACACCAAGCAACAAAGACAGACACTGATACCCAGGAACACAGACACACACTTGCACCAAGTAACAAAGACATACACTGACACCCAGTAACAAAGACGTACACTGACACCCAGTAACACAGACACACACGGACACCAAGTAACAAAGACACACACTTACACCAAGTAACACAGACACACTCTGACACCCAGTAACACAGACACACACTTACACCAAGTAACACAGACATAGACTGACACCAAGTAACAAAGACATACACTGATACCCAGGAACACAGACACACACTTACACCAAGTAACACAGACATACACTGACACCAAGTAACAAAGACATACACTGATACCCAGGAACACAGACACACACTAACACCAGGTGACACAGACACACACTTACACCAAGAAACACAGACATACAATGACACCAAGTAAGAAAGACATACAATTACACCAAGTAACAAAGACACACACTTACACCAAGTAACACAGATATACACTGACACCCAGTAACACAGACACACACGGACACCAGGTAACAAAGACACACACTTACACCAAGTAACACAGACACACACTGATACCCAGTAACACAGACACACACTGACACCAAGTAACACAGACATACACTGACACCAAGTAACAAAGACATACAATGATACCCAGGAACACAGACACACACTTACACCAGGTAACACAGACACACACTTACACCAAGTAACAAAGACAGACACTTACACCAAGTAACACAGACATACACTGACACCAAGTATCAAAGACATACAATTACACCAAGTAACAAAGACACACACTTACAACAAGTAACAAAGACATACACTGATACCAAGTCACAAAGACACACACTGACACCCAGTAACACAGACACACATGGACACCCAGTAACAAAGACATACACTGATTCCAAGTCACAAAGACATACACTTACACCAAGTAACAAAGACACACACTTACACCAAGAAACATAGACATACACTTACACCAAGTAACAAAGACATACACTTACATCAAGTATTTTGACATACACTGACACCAAGTAAGAAAGACATACACTGATACCCAGTAACACAGACACACACTTACACCATGTAACAAAGACATACACTGACACCCAGTAACACAGACACACACTTACACCAAGTCACAAAGACATACACTGACACCAAGTAACAAAGACATGCACTGATGCCCAGTAACACAGACACACACTTACACCAAGCAACAAAGACAGACACTGATACCCAGGAACACAGACACACACTTGCACCAAGTAACAAAGACATACACTGACACCCAGTAACAAAGACATACACTGACACCCAGTAACACAGACACACACGGACACCAAGTAACAAAGACACACATTTTCAACCAAGTAACACAGACACACTCTGACACCCAGTAACACAGACACACAGTTACACCAAGTAACACAGACATACACTGACACCAAGTAACAAAGACATACACTGATACCCAGTCACACAGACACACACTTACACCAAGTAACACAGACATACACTGACACCAAGTAACAAAGACATACACTGATACCCAGGAACACAGACACACACTAACACCAGGTAACACACACACACACTTACAGCAAGTAACACAGACATACACTGACACCAAGTAAAAAAGACATACAATTAAACCAAGTAACACAGATACACACACACCAAGTAACACAGATATACACTGACACCCAGTAACACAGACACACACAGACACCAGGTAACAAAGACACACACTTACACCAAGTAATACAGACACACACTGACACCCAGTAACACAGACACACACTTACACCAAGTAACACAGACATACACTGACACCAAGTAACAAAGACATACACTGATACCCAGTAACACAGACACACACTGACACCAAGGAACACAGACATACACTGACACCAAGTAACAAAGACATACAATGATAGCCAGGAACACAGACACACACTTACACCAGGTAACACAGACACACACTTACACCAAGTAACAAAGACATACACTTACACCAAGTAACACAGACAGACACTGACACCAAGTAACAAAGACATACAATTACACCAAGTAACAAAGACACACACTTACACCAAGTAACAAAGACATGCACTGATACCAAGTCACAAAGACATACACTGATACCAAGTCACAAAGACATACACTGATACCCAGTAACACAGACACAGACTGACACCCAGTAACAAAGACATACACTGATACCAAGTCACAAAGACAAACACTGATACCCAGTAACACAGACACACACTGACACCAAGTAACAAAGACATACACAGACACCAAGTAACAAAGACACACACTTACACCAAGTAACAAAGACATACACTGACACCAAGTAACAAAGACATACACTGACACCAAGTTACAAAGACATACACTTACACCAAGTAACACAGACATACACTGACACCAAGTAACAAAGACATAAACTGATACCCTGTAACACAGACACACACTTACACCAAGTAACACAGACATACACTGACACCAAGTAACAAAGACATACACTGATACCCAGGAACACAGACACACACTTACACCAGGTAACAAAGACACACACTTACACCAAGTAACAAAGACATACACTTACACCAAGCAACACAGACATACTCTGACACCAAGTAACAAAGACATACAATTACACCAAGTAACAAAGACACACACTTACACCAAGTAACAAAGACATACACTGATACCCAGTAACACAGACACACACTGACACCAAGTAACACAGACATACACTGACACCAAGTAACAAAGACATACAATGATACCCAGGAACACAGACACACACTTACACCAGGTAACAAAGACACACACTTACACCAAGTAACAAAGACATACACTTACACCAAGCAACACAGACATACTCTGACACCAAGTAACAAAGACATACAATTACACCAAGTAACAAAGACGCACACTTACACCAAGTAACAAAGACAGACACTGATGCCAAGTCACAAAGACACACACTGACACCCAGTAACACAGACATACACTGACACCCAGTAACAAAGAAATACACTGATAACAAGTCACACAGACATACACTGATACCAAGTCACAAAGACATACACTGATACCCAGTAACACAGACACACACTGACACCCAGTAACAAAGACATACACCGATACCAAGTCACAAAGACATACACTGATACCCAGTAACACAGACACACACTGACACCAAGTAACAAAGAAATACACAGACACCAAGTAACAAAGACATACACTTACACCAAGTAACAAAGACAAACACTTACACCAAGTAACAAAGACATACACTGACACCAAGTAACAAAGACATACACTGACACCAAGTTACAAAGACATACACTTACACCAAGTAACAAAGACAGACAATTACACAAAGTAACACAGACACACACTTACACCAAGTAACAAGGACAGACACTGACACCATGTCACAAAGACACACACTGACACCTAGGAACAAAGACATACACTGATACCAAGTCACAAAGACATACACTGACACCCAGTAACACAGACACACACGGACACCAAGTAACAAAGACACACACTTACACCAAGTAATACTGACACACACTGACACCCAGTAACACAGACACACACTTACACCAAGCAACAAAGACATACACTGACACCAAGTAACAAAGACAGACACTGATACCCAGTAACACAGACACACGCTTACACCAAGTAACACAGACATACACTGACAACAATTAACAAAGACATACACTGATACCCAGGAACACAGACACACACTTACACCAAGTAACACAGACACACACTTACACCAAGTAACACAGACACACACTTACACCAAGTAAAAAAAAACATACACTGACACCAAGTAGCACGGACATACACTGACACCAAGTAACAAAGACATGCAATTACACCAATTAACAAAGACACACACTTACACCAAGTAACACAGATATACACTGACACCAAGTAACAAAGACATGCACTGACACCCAGTAACACAGACACACACGGACACCAGGTAACAAAGACACACACTTACACCAAATAACACAGACACACACTGACACCCAGTAACACAGACACACACTTACAGCAAGTAACACAGACATACACTGACACCAAGTAACAAAGACATACACTGATACCCAGTAACACAGACACACACTTACACCAAGTAACACAGACATCCACTGACACCAAGTAACAAAGACATACAATGATACCCAGGAACACAGACACACACTTACACCAGGTAACACAGACACACACTTACACCAAGTAACAAAGACATACACTTACACCAAGTAACACAGACATACACTGACACCAAGTAACAAAGACATACAATTACACCAAGTAACAAAGACAAACACTTACACCAAGTCACAAAGACAGTCACTGATACCAGGTCACAAAGACACACACAGACACCCAGTAACACAGACACACACTGACACCCAGTAACAAAGACATACACTGTTACCAAGTCACAAAGACATACACTGATACCCAGTGACAAAGACACACACTGACACCCAGTAAAAAGTCATACATAGACACCAAGTTACAAAGACATGCACTTACACAAAGTAACAAAAACGCCCACTGACACCAAGTAACAAAGACATACACTGACACCAAGTAACAAAGACATGCACTGACACCAAGTTACAAAGACATACACTTACACCAAGTAACAAAGACAGACAATTACACAAAGTAACACAGACACACACTTACACCAAGTATCAAAGACATACACTGACACCAAGTCACAAAGACACACACTGACACCCAGGAACAAAGACATACAATGACTCCAAGTCACAAAGACATACACTGATACCCAGTAACACAGACACACACTTACACCAAGTAACACAGACATACACTGACACCAGGCAACAAAGACATACCCTGATACCCAGTAACACAGACACACACTTACACCAAGTAACAAACACTGACACTGATACCCAGTAACACAGACACACACTTACAACAATTAACAAAGACTTACACTGACACCCAGTAACAAAGGCATACACTGACACCCAGTAACACAGACACACACGGACACCAAGTAACAAAGACACACACTTACACCAAGTAACACAGACACACACTGACACCCATTAACACAGACACACACTTACACCAAGCAACACAGACATACACTGACACTCAGTAACAAAGACATACACTGATACCCAGTAACACAGACACACACTTACACCAAGTAACACAGACATACTCTGACACCAAGTAACAAAGACATACACTGATACCCAGGAACACAGACACACACTTACACCAAGTAACACAGACACACTCTTACACCAAGTAACAAAAACATACACTGACACCAATTAACACAGACATACACTGACACCAAGCAACAAAGACATACAATTACACCAAGTAACACAGACACACACTGACACCCAGTAACACAGACACACACTTACACCAAGTAACACAGACATACACTGACACCAAGTAACAAAGACATACACTGATACCCAGTAACACAGACAAACTCTTACACCAAGTAACACAGACATACACTGACAAAAAGTAACAAAGACATACATTGATACCCAGGAACACAGACACTCATTTACACCAAGTAACAAAGAATCACACTTACACCAATTAACAAAGACATACACTTACACCAAGTAACACAGACATACACTGACACCAAGAAACAAAGACATACAATTACACCAAGTAAGAAAGACACGCAATTACACCAAGTAACAAAGACAGACACTGATACACAGTAACACTGACACACACTTACACTAAGTAACAAAGAAATACATTGACACCAAGTCACAAAGACACACACTGACACCCAGGAACAAAGACATACACTGATACCAAGTCACAAAGACATACACTGATACCCAGTAACACAGACACACACTTACACCAAATAACACAGACTAACACTGCCACCAGGAAACAAAGACATACACTGATACCCAGTAACACAGACACACACTTACACCAAGTAACAAAGACAGTCACTGATACCCAGTAACACAGACACACACTTACACCAAGTAACAAAGACTTACACTGACACACAGTAACAAAGACATACACTGACACCCAGTAACACAGACAGACACGGACACCAAGTAACAAAGACACACACTTACACCAAGTAACACAGACACACACTGACACCAAGTAACATAGACACACATTTACACCAAGCAACACAGACATACACTGACACCAAGTAACAAAGACATACAGTGATACCCAGTAACACAGACACACACTGACACCAAGTAACACAGACACACTCTGACACCCAGTAACACAGACACACACTTACACCAAGTAACACAGACATACAGTGACACCAAGTAACAAAGACATACACTGATACCCAGTAACACAGACACACACTTACACCATGTAACACAGACATACACTGACACCAAGTAACAAAGACATACACTGATACCCAGGAAAACAGACACACACTAACACCAGGTAACACAGACACACCCTTACACCAAGTAACACAGACATACACTGACACCAAGTAACAAAGACATACAATTAAACCAAGTAACAAAGACACACACTTACACCAAGTAACACAGATATACACTGACACCCAGTAACACAGACACACACGGACACCAGGTAACAAAGACACACACTTACACCAAGTAACACAGACACACACTTACACCAAGCAACACAGACATACACTGACACCAAGTAACAAAGACATACACTGATACCCAGTAACACAGACACACACTTACACCAAGTAACACAGACATACACTGACACCAAGTAACAAAGACATACACTGATACCCAGTAACACAGACACACACTGACACCAAGGAACACAGACATACACTGACACCAAGTAACAAAGACATACAATGATACCCAGGAACACAGACACACACTTTCACCAGGTAACACAGACACACACTTACACCAAGTAACAAAGACATACACTTGCACCAAGTAACACAGACATACACTGATAACAAGTCACAAAGACACACAATGGCACCCAGTAACACAGACACACATTGACACCCAGTAACAAAGACATACACTGATACCAAGTCACAAAGACATACACTGATACCAAGTCACAAAGACATACACTGATACCCAGTAACACAGACACAGACTGACACCCAGTAACAAAGACATACACTGATACCAAGTCACAAAGACATACACTGATACCCACTAACACAGACACACACTGACACCAAGTAACAAAGACATACACTGACACCAAGTAACGAAGACATACACTGACACCAAGTTACAAAGACAAACACTTACAACAAGTAACACAGACACACACTTACACCAGGTAACACAGACACACACTTACACCAAGCAACACAGACATACACTGACACCAAGAAACAAAGGCATACAATTACACCAAGTAACAAAGACACACACTTACACCAAGTAACAAAGACATACACTGATACCCAGTAACACAGACACACACTTACACCAAGTAACACAGACATACACTGACACCAAGTAACAAAGACATACACTGATACCCAGTAACACAGACACACACTGACACCAAGGAACACAGACATACACTGACACCAAGTAACAAAGACATACAATGATACCCAGGAACACAGACACACACTTACACCAGGTAACACAGACATACACTTGCACCAAGTAACACAGACATACACTGCTAACAAGTCACAAAGACACACAATGACACCCAGTAACACAGACACACATTGACACCCAGTAACAAAGACATACACTGATACCAAGTCACAAAGACATACACTGATACCAAGTCACAAAGACATACACTGATACCCAGTAACACAGACACAGACTGACACCCAGTAACAAAGACATACACTGATACCAAGTCACAAAGACATACACTGATACCCAGTAACACAGACACACACTGACACCAAGTAACAAAGACATACACAGACACCAAGTAACAAAGACACACACTTACACCAAGTAACAAAGACATGCACTGACACCAAGTAACGAAGACATGCACTGACACCAAGTTACAAAGACAAACGCTTACACCAAGTAACACAGACATACACTGACACCCTGGAACAAAGACAGACACTGATACCCTGTAACACAGACACACACTTACACCAAGTAACACAGACATACACTGACACCAAGTAACAAAGACATACACTGATACCCAGGAACACAGACACACACTTACACCAGGTAACACAGACACACACTTACACCAAGCAACACAGACATACACTGACACCAAGAAGCAAAGGCATACAATTACTCCAAGTAACAAAGACACACACTTACACCAAGTAACAAAGACATACAATGATACGCAGTAACACAGACACACACTGACACCAAGTAACACAGACATACACTGACACCTAGTAACAAAGACATACAATGATACCCAGGAACACAGACACACACTTACACCAGGTAACAAAGACACACACTTACACCAAGTAACAAAGACATACACTTACACCAAGGAACACAGACATACTCTGACACCAAGTAACAAAGACATACAATTACACCAAGTAACAAAGACACACACTTACACCAAGTAACAAAGACAGACACTGATGCCAAGTCACAAAGACACACACTGACACCCAGTAACACAGACACACACTGACACCCAGTAACAAAGACATACACTGATACCAAGTCACACAGACATACACTGATACCAAGTCACAAAGACATACACTGATACCCAGTAACACAGACACACACTGACACCAAGTAACAAAGAAATACACAGACACCAAGTGACAAAGACATACACGTACACCAAGTAACAAAGACACACACTTACACCAAGTAACAAAGACATACACTGACACCAAGTAACAAAGACATACACTGACACCAAGTTACAAAGACATACACATACACCAAGTAACAAAGACAGACAATTACACAAAGTAACACAGACACACACTTACACCAAGCAACAAAGACAGACACTGACACCAAGTCACAAAGACACACACTGACACCCAGGAACAAAGACATACAAATACCAAGTCACAAAGACATACACTGATACCCAGTAACACAGACACACACTTACACCAAGTAACACAGACACACACGTACACTATGTAACAAAGACAGACACTGATACCCAGTAACACAGACACACACTTACACCAAGTAACAAAGACATACACTGACACCCAGTAACAAAGACATACACTGACACCCAGTAACACAGACACACACGGACACCAAGTAACAAAGAAACACACTTTCACCAAGTAACACAGACACACACTGACACCAAGCAACAAAGACATACACTGACACCAAGTAACAAAGACAGACACTGATACCCAGTAACACAGACACACACTTACACCAAGTAACACAGACATACACTGACAACAAGTAACAAAGACATACACTGATACCCAGGAACTGAGACACACACTTACACCAAGTAACACAGACACACACTTACAACAAGTAAAAAAAAGCATACACTGACACCAAGTAACACAGACATACACTGACACCAAGTAACAAAGACATGCAATTACACCAAGTAACAAAGACACACACTTACACCAACTAACACAGATATACACTGACACCAAGTAACAAAGACATGCACTGACACCCAGTAACACAGACACACACGGACACCAGGTAACAAAGACACACACTGACACCAAGTAACAAAGACATACACAGACACCAAGTAACAAAGACACACACTTACACCAAGTAACAAAGACATACACTGACACCAAGTAACGAAGACATGCACTGACACCAAGTTACAAAGACAAACGCTTACACCAAGTAACACAGACATACACTGACACCCAGGAACAAAGACAGACACTGATACCCTGTAACACAGACACACACTTACACCAAGTAACACAGACATACACTGACACCAAGTAACAAAGACATACACTGATACCCAGGAACACAGACACACACTTACACCAGGTAACGCAGACACACACTTACACCAAGCAACACAGACATACACTGACACCAAGAAACAAAGGCATACAATTACACCAAGTAACAAAGACACACACTTACACCAAGTAACAAAGACCTACACTGATACCCAGTAACACAGACACACACTGACACCAAGTAACACAGACATACACTGACACCTAGTAACAAAGACATACAATGATACCCAGGAACACAGACACACACTTACACCAGGTAACAAAGACACACACTTACACCAAGTAACAAAGACATACACTGATACCCAGTAACACAGACACACACTGACACCAAGTAACACAGACATACTCTGACACCAAGTATCAAAGACATACAATTACACCAAGTAACAAAGACACACACTTACACCAAGTAACAAAGACAGACACTGATGCCAAGTCACAAAGACACACACTGACATCCAGTAACACAGACACACACTGACACCCAGTAACAAAGACATACACTGATACCAAGTCACAAAGACATACACTGATACCCAGTAACACAGACACACACTGACACCAAGTAACAAAGAAATACACAGACACCAAGTAACAAAGACATACACGTACACCAAGTAACAAAGACACACACTTACACCAAGTAACAAAGACATACACTGACACCAAGTAACAAAGACATACACTGACACCAAGTTACAAAGACATACACATACACCAAGTAACAAAGACAGACAATTACACAAAGTAACACAGACACACACTTACACCAAGCAACAAAGACAGACACTGACACCAAGTCACAAAGACACACAATGACACCCAGGAACAAAGACATACACTGATACCAAGTCACAAAGACATACACTGATACCCAGTAACACAGACACACACTTACACCAAGTAACACAGACACACACGTACACTAAGTAACAAAGACAGACACTGATACCCAGTAACACAGACACACACTTACACCAAGTAACAAAGACATACACTGACACCCAGTAACAAAGACATACACTGACACCCAGTAACACAGACACACACGGACACCAAGTAACAAAGACACACACTTACACCAAGTAACACAGACACACACTGACACCAAGCAACAAAGACATACACTGACACCAAGTAACAAAGACAGACACTGATACCCAGTAACACAGACACACACTTACACCAAGTAACACAGACATACACTGACAACAAGTAACAAAGACATACACTGATACCCAGGAACACAGACAAACACTTACACCAAGTAACATAGACACACACTTACAACAAGTAAAAAAAGCATACACTGAAACCAAGTAACACAGACATACACTGACACCAAGTAACAAAGACATGCAATTACACCAAGTAACAAAGATACACACTTACACCAACTAACACAGATATACACTGACACCAAGTAACAAAGACATGCACTGACACCCAGTAACACAGACACACACGGACACCAGGTAACAAAGACACACACTTACACCAATTAACACAGACACACACTGACACCCAGTAGCACAGACACACAATTACAGCAAGTAACACAGACATAGACTGACACCAAGTAACAAAGACACACACTTACACCAAGTAACAAAGACAGACACTGATGCCAAGTCACAAAGACACACACTGACACCCAGTAACACAGACACACACTGACACCCAGTAACAAAGACATACACTGATACCAAGTCACACAGACATACACTGATACCAAGTCACAAAGACATACACTGATACCCAGTAACACAGACACACACTGACACCAAGTAACAAAGAAATACACAGACACCAAGTAACAAAGACATACACGTACACCTAGTAACAAAGACACACACTTACACCAAGTAACAAAGACATACACTGACACCAAGTAACAAAGACATACACTGACACCAAGTTACAAAGACATACACATACACCAAGTAACAAAGACAGACAATTACACAAAGTAACACAGACACACACTTACACCAAGCAACAAAGACAGACACTGACACCAAGTCACAAAGACACACACTTACACCCAGGAACAAAGACATACACTGATACCAAGTCACAAAGACATACACTGATACCCAGTAACACAGACACACACTTACACCAAGTAACACAGACACACACGTACACTAAGTAACAAAGACAGACACTGATACCCAGTAACACAGACACACACTTACACCAAGTAACAAAGACATACACTGACACCCAGTAACAAAGACATACACTGACACCCAGTAACACAGACACACACGGACACCAAGTAACAAAGACACACACTTACACCAAGTAACACAGACACACACTGACACCAAGCAACAAAGACACACACGTACACTAAGTAACAAAGACAGACACTGATACCCAGTAACACAGACACACACTTACACCAAGTAACACAGACATACACTGACAACAAGTAACAAAGACATACACTGATACCCAGGAACACAGACACACACTTACACCAAGTAACACAGACACACACTTAAAACAAGTAAAAAAAAGCATACACTGTCACCAAGTAACACAGACATACACTGACACCAAGTAACAAAGACATGCAATTACACCAAGTAACAAAGACACACACTTACACCAACTAACACAGATATACACTGACACCAAGTAACAAAGACATGCACTGACACCCAGTAACACATACACACACGGACACCAGGTAACAAAGACACACACTTACACCAATTAGCACAGACACACACTGACACCCAGTAGCACAGACATACAATTACAGCAAGTAACACAGACATAGACTGACACCAAGTAACAAAGACATACACTGATACCCAGTAACACAGACACACACTTACACCAAGTAACACAGACATACACTGACACCAAGTAACAAAGACATACAATGATACCCAGGATTTTAGACACACACTTACACCAGGTAACACAGACACACACTTACACCAAGTAACAAAGACATACACTTACACCAAGTAACACAGACATACACTGACACCAAGTAACAAAGACATACAATTACACCAAGTAACAAAGACAAACACTTACACCAAGTCACAAAGACAGACACTGATACCCTGTAACACAGACACACACAGACACCAAGTAACACAGACATACACTGACACCAAGTAACAAAGACATACACTGATACCCAGGAACACAGACACACACTTACACCAGGTAACACAGACACACACTTACACCAAGCAACACAGACATACACTGACACCAAGAAACAAAGGCATACAATTACACCAAGTAACAAAGACACACACTTACACCAAGTAACAAAGACATACACTGATACCCAGTAACACAGACACACACTGACACCAAGTAACACAGACATACACTGACACCTAGTAACAAAGACATACAATGATACCCAGGAACACAGACACACACTTACACCAGGTAACAAAGACACACACTTACACCAAGTAACAAAGACATACACTGATACCCAGTAACACAGACACACACTGACACCAAGTAACACAGACATACTCTGACACCAAGTATCAAAGACATACAATTACACCAAGTAACAAAGACACACACTTACACCAAGTAACAAAGACAGACACTGATGCCAAGTCACAAAGACACACACTGACATCCAGTAACACAGACACACACTGACACCCAGTAACAAAGACATACACTGATACCAAGTCACAAAGACATACACTGATACCCAGTAACACAGACACACACTGACACCAAGTAACAAAGAAATACACAGACACCAAGTAACAAAGACATACACGTACACCAAGTAACAAAGACACACACTTACACCAAGTAACAAAGACATACACTGACACCAAGTAACAAAGACATACACTGACACCAAGTTACAAAGACATACACATACACCAAGTAACAAAGACAGACAATTACACAAAGTAACACAGACACACACTTACACCAAGCAACAAAGACAGACACTGACACCAAGTCACAAGGACACACACTGACACCCAGGAACAAAGACATACACTGATACCAAGTCACAAAGACATACACTGATACCCAGTAACACAGACACACACTTACACCAAGTAACACAGACACACACGTACACTAAGTAACAAAGACAGACACTGATACCCAGTAACACAGACACACACTTACACCAAGTAACAAAGACATACACTGACACCCAGTAACAAAGACATACACTGACACCCAGTAACACAGACACACACGGACACCAAGTAACAAAGACACACACTTACACCAAGTAACACAGACACATACTGACACCAAGCAACAAAGACATACACTGACACGAAGTAACAAAGACAGACACTGATACCCAGTAACACAGACACACACTTACACCAAGTAACACAGACATACACTGACAACAAGTAACAAAGACATACACTGATACCCAGGAACACAGACACACACTTACACCAAGTAACACAGACACACACTTACAACAAGTAAAAAAAGCATACACTGACACCAAGTAACACAGACATACACTGACACCAAGTAACAAAGACATGCAATTACACCAAGTAACAAAGACACACACTTACACCAACTAACACAGATATACACTGACACCAAGTAACAAAGACATGCACTGACACCCAGTAACACAGACACACACGGACACCAGGTAACAAAGACACACACTTGCACCAATTAACACAGACACACACTGACACCCAGTAGCACAGACACACAATTACAGCAAGTAACACAGACATAGACTGACACCAAGTAACAAAGACACACACTTACACCAAGTAACAAAGACAGACACTGATGCCAAGTCACAAAGACACACACTGACACCCAGTAACACAGACACACACTGACACCCAGTAACAAAGACATACACTGATACCAAGTCACACAGACATACACTGATACCAAGTCACAAAGACATACACTGATACCCAGTAACACAGACACACACTGACACCAAGTAACAAAGAAATACACAGACACCAAGTAACAAAGACATACACGTACACCTAGTAACAAAGACACACACTTACACCAAGTAACAAAGACATACACTGACACCAAGTAACAAAGACATACACTGACACCAAGTTACAAAGACATACACATACACCAAGTAACAAAGACAGACAATTACACAAAGTAACACAGACACACACTTACACCAAGCAACAAAGACAGACACTGACACCAAGTCACAAAGACACACACTGACACCCAGGAACAAAGACATACACTGATACCAAGTCACAAAGACATACACTGATACCCAGTAACACAGACACACACTTACACCAAGTAACACAGACACACACGTACACTAAGTAACAAAGACAGACACTGATACCCAGTAACACAGACACACACTTACACCAAGTAACAAAGACATACACTGACACCCAGTAACAAAGACATACACTGACACCCAGTAACACAGACACACACGGACACCAAGTAACAAAGACACACACTTACACCAAGTAACACAGACACACACTGACACCAAGCAACAAAGACATACACTGACACCAAGTAACAAAGACAGACACTGATACCCAGTAACACAGACACACACTTACTCCAAGTAACACAGACATACACTGACAACAAGTAACAAAGACATACACTGATACCCAGGAACACAGACACACACTTACACCAAGTAACACAGACACACACTTAAAACAAGTAAAAAAAAGCATACACTGTCACCAAGTAACACAGACATACACTGACACCAAGTAACAAAGACATGCAATTACACCAAGTAACAAAGACACACACTTACACCAACTAACACAGATATACACTGACACCAAGTAACAAAGACATGCACTGACACCCAGTAACACAGACACACACGGACACCAGGTAACAAAGACACACACTTACACCAATTAGCACAGACACACACTGACACCCAGTAGCACAGACACACAATTACAGCAAGTAACACAGACATAGACTGACACCATGTAACAAAGACATACACTGATACCCAGTAACACAGACACACACTTACACCAAGTAACACAGACATACACTGACACCAAGTAACAAAGACATACAATGATACCCAGGATTTTAGACACACACTTACACCAGGTAACACAGACACACTCTTACACCAAGTAACAAAGACATACACTTACACCAAGTAACACAGACATACACTGACACCAAGTAACAAAGACATACAATTACACCAAGTAACAAAGACAAACACTTACACCAAGTCACAAAGACAGACACTGATACCAGGTCACAAAGACACACACAGACACCCAGTAACACAGACACACACTGTCACCCAGTAACAAAGACATACACTGTTACCAAGTCACAAAGACATACACTGATACCCAGTAACAAAGACACACACTGACACCCAGTAACAAACACATACACTGATAGAAAGTCACAAAGACATACACTGATACCCAGGAACACAGACACTCACTGACACCAAGTAAAAAGACATACATAGACACTAAGTAACAAAGACATACACTTACACCAATTAACAAAGACGCACACTTACACCAAGTAACAAAGACAGACAATTACACCAAGTAACAAAGTCATGCACTGACACCAAGTAACAAAGTCATGCACTGACACCAAGTTACAAAGACATACACTTACTCCAAGTAACAAAGACAGACAATTACACAAAGTAACACAGACACACACGTACACCAATTAACAAAGACACACACTGACACCCAGGAACAAAGACATACACTGATACCAAGTCACAAAGACATACACTGATACCCAGTAACACAGACACACACTTACACCAAGTAACACAGACATACACTGACACCAGGCAACAAAGACATACCCTGATACCCAGTAACACAGACACACACTTACACCAAGTAACAAACACTGACACTGATACCCAGTAACACAGACACACACTTACAACAATTAACAAAGACATACACTGACACCCAGTAACAAAGACATACACTGACACCCAGTAACACAGACACACACGGACACCAAGTAACAAAGACACACACTTACACCAAGTAACACAGACACACACTGACACCCATTAACAGAGACACACACTTACACCAAGCAACACAGACATACACTGACACCAAGTAACAAAGACATACACTGATACCCAGTAACACTGACACACACTTACACCAAGTAACACAGACATACACTGACACCAAGTAACAAAGACATACACTGATACCCAGGAACACAGACACAGACTTACACCAAGTAACACAGACACACTCTTACACCAAGTAACAGAAACATACACTGACACCAATTAACACAGACATACACTGACACCAAGCAACAAAGTCATTCAATTACACCAAGTAACAAAGACACACACTTACACCAAGTAACACAGATAGACACTTACACCAAGTAACAAAGACATTCAATGACACCCAGTAACACAGACACACACGGACACCGAGTAACAAGGACACACACATACACCAAGTAACACAGACACACACTGACACCCAGTCACACAGACACACACTTACACCAAGTAACACAGACATACATTGACACCAAGTATCAAAGACATACACTGATACCCAGTAACACAGACAAACTCTTACACCAACTAACACAGACATACACTGACAAAAAGTAACAAAGACATACATTGATACCCAGGAACACAGACACACACTTACACCAAGTAACACAGAATCACACTTACACCAAGTAACAAAGACATACACTTACACCAAGTAACACAGACATACACTGACACCAAGTAACAAAGACATACAATTACACCAAGTAACAAAGACACGCACTTACACCAAGTAACAAAGACAGACACTGATACCCAGTAACACAGACACACACTTACACCAAATAACAAAGAAATACATTGACACCAAGTCACAAAGACACACACTGACACCCAGGAACAAAGACATACACTGATACCAAATCACAAAGACATACACTGATACCCAGTAACACAGACACACACTTACACCAAGTAACACAGACAAACACTGCCACCAGGAAACAAAGACATACACTGATACCCAGTAACACAGACACACACTTACACCAAGCAACACAGACATACACTGACACCAAGTAACGAAGACATACACTGATACCCAGTAACACAGACACACACTGACACCAAGTAACACAGACATACACTGACACCAAGTAACAAAAACATACACTGACACCAAGTAACACAGACCTACACTGACACCAAGTAACAAAGACATACAATTACACCAAGTAACAAAGACACACACTTACACCAAGTAACACAGATATACACTGACACCCAGTAACAAAGACATGCACTGACACCCAGTAACACAGACACACACGGACACCGAGTAACAAAGACACACACTTGCACCAAGTAACACAGACACACACTGACACCCAGTAACACAGACACGCTCTTCCACCAACGAACACAGACATACACTGACACCAAGTAACAAAGACATACACTTATACCCAGGAACACAGACACACACTTACACCAAGTAACACAGACACACATTTACACCAAGTAACAAAGACATACACTGACACCAAGTAACAAAGACATACACGGACACCAAGTAACAAAGACAGACTCTGATACCCAGTAACACAGACACATACTTACACCAAGTAACAAAGACATACACTGACACCCAGTAACACAAACACACACTTACACCAAGTAACAAAGACAGACACTGATACCCAGTAACACAGACACACACTTACACCAAGTAACAAAGACACACACTTACACCAAGTAACAAAGACAGACGCTGATACCCAGTAACACAGACACACACATACACCAAGTAACAAAGACATACACTGACACCCAGTAACACAAACAAACAAACACTGACACCCAGTAACACAGAGAAACACTAATAAACAGTAACACAGGCATACACTGACAACAAGTCACAAACAAACACACACTGACACCCAGTAACAAAGACATACACTGACACCAAGTCACAAAGACATACACTGATACCCAGTAACACAGACACACACAGACACCCAGTAACAAAGACATACACTGATAACAAGTCACAAAGACATACACTGATACCCAGTAACACAGACACACACTGAGACCCAGTAACAAAGACATACACTGATACCAAGTCACAAAGACATACACTGATACCAAGTAACACAGAAACACACTGACACCCGGTAACAAAGACATACACTGACACCAAGTAAAAAAGACATACACTTACACCAAGTAACAAAGACATACACTGACACCCTGTAACACAAACACACACTTACACCAAGTAGCAAAGACAGACACTGATACCCAGTAACACAGACACACACTTACACCAAGTAACAAAGACACACACTTACACCAAGTAACAAAGACAGACACTGATACCCAGTAACACAGACACACAGTTACACCAAGTAACAAAGACATACACTGACACCAAGTAACACAAACAAACAAACACTGACACCCAGTAACACAGAGAAACACTAATAAACAGTAACACAGGCATACACTGACAACAAGTCACAAAGAACGACACTGACACCCAGAAACAAAGACATGCACTGACACCAAGTCACAAAGACATACACTGATACCCAGTAACACAGACACACACAGACACCCAGTAACAAAGACATACACTGATAACAAGTCACAAAGAGATACACTGATACCCAGTAACACAGACACACACTGACACCCAGTAACAAAGACATACACTGATACCAAGTCACAAAGACATACACTGATACCCAGTAACACAGACACACACTGACACCCGGTAACAAAGACGTACACTGACACCAAGTAACAAAGACATACACTTACACCAAGTAACAAAGACACACACTTACACCCAGTAACACAGACACACACGGACACCGAGTAACAAAGACACACACTTACACCAAGTAACACAGACACACACTGACACACAGTAACACAGACACACACTTACACCAAGTAACGCAGACATACACTGACACCAAGAAAAAAAGACATACACTGATACCCAGTAACACAGAAAGGCTCTTACACCAACGAACACAGACATACACTGACACCAAGTAACAAAGACATACACTGACACCAAGTAACAAAGACAGACACTGATACCCAGTAACACAGACACACATTTACACCAAGTAACAAAGAGATACACTGACACCCTGTAACACAAACACACACTTACACCAAGTAGCAAAGACAGACACTGATACCCAGTAACACAGACACACACTTACACCAAGTAACAAAGACACACACTTACACCAAGTAACAAAGACAGACACTGATACCCATAACACAGGCACACACTTACACCAAGTAACAAAGACATACACTGACACCAAGTAACACAAACAAACAAACAGTGACACCCAGTAACACAGAGAAACACTAATAAACAGTAACACAGGCATACACTGACAACAAGTCACAAAGACACACACTGACACCCAGTAACAAAGACATACACTGACACCAAGTCACAAAGACATACACTGATACCCAGTAACACAGACACACACAGACACCCAGTAACAAAGACATACACTGATAACAAGTCACAAAGACATACACTGATACCCAGTAACACAGACACACACTGACACC
Organism: Heterodontus francisci; assembly: GCF_036365525.1. Lineage (NCBI taxonomy): Eukaryota > Metazoa > Chordata > Chondrichthyes > Heterodontiformes > Heterodontidae > Heterodontus > Heterodontus francisci. The sequence goes on along the minus strand of NC_090409.1, from coordinate 12,007,601 downwards.
CAGTAACAAAGACATACACTGATACCAAGTCACAAAGACATACACTGATACCAAGTAACACAGACACACACTGACACCCGGTAACAAAGACATACACTGACACCAAGTAACAAAGACATACACTTACACCAAGTAACAAAGACATACACTGACACCCTGTAACGCAAACACACACTTACACCAAGTAGCAAAGACAGACACTGATACCCAGTAACACAGACACACACTTACACCAAGTAACAAAGACACACACTTACACCAAGTAACAAAGACAGACACTGATACCCAGTAACACAGACACACAGTTACACCAAGTAACAAAGACATACACTGACACCAAGTAACACAAACAAACAAACACTGACACCCAGTAACACAGAGAAACACTAATAAACAGTAACACAGGCATACACTGACAACAAGTCACAAAGACACACACTGACACCCAGAAACAAAGACATGCACTGACACCAAGTCACAAAGACATACACTGATACCCAGTAACACAGACACACACAGACACCCAGTAACAAAGACATACACTGATAACAAGTCACAAAGTCATACACTGATACCCAGTAACACAGGCACACACTGACACCCAGTAACAAAGACATACACTGATACCAAGTCACAAAGACATACACTGATACCCAGTAACACAGACACACACTGACACCCGGTAACAAAGACGTACACTGACACCAAGTAACAAAGACATACACTTACACAAAGTAACAAAGACACACACTTACACCAAGTAACACAGACATACACGGACACAAAGTAACCAAGACATACACTGACACCAAGTGACAAAGACATACACTTACACCAAGTAACAAAGTCATACACTTACACCATGTTTTTTTGACACACACTGACACCAAGTAACAAAGACATGCACTGATACCCAGTAACACAGACACACACTTACACCAAGTAACACAGACACACACTTCCACTATTTAACAAAGACAGACACTGATACCCAGTAACACAGACACACACTTACACCAAGTAACAAAGACAGACACTGACACCCAGTAACAAAGACATACACTGACACCCAGTAACACAGACACACACGGACACCAAGTAACAAAGACACACACTTACACCAAGTAACACAGACACACACTGACACCAAGCAACAAAGACATACACTGACACCAAGTAACAAAGACAGACACTGATACCCAGTAACACAGACACACACTTACACCAAGTAACACAGACATACACTGACAACAAGTAACAAAGACATACACTGATACCCAGGAACACAGACACACACTTACACCAAGTAACACAGACACACACTTACACCAAGTAAAAAAAAACATACACTGACACCAAGTAACAAAGACAGACACTGACACCAAGTAACAAAGACACACACTTACACCAAGTAACAAAGACACACACTTACACCAAGTAACACAGACATACACTGACACCAAGTAACAAAGACATACGCTGATACGCAGTAACACAGACACAAACTGACACCCGGTAACAAAGACATACACTGATACCAAGTCACAAAGACATACACTGATACCCAGTAACACAGAGACACACTGACACCAAGTAACAAAGACACACACTGACACCAAGTAACAAAGACATACACTGATTCCCAGTAACACGGACACACACTTACACCAAGTAACACAGACATACACTGACACCAAGTCACAAGGCCACACACGGACTCACAGTAACAAAGACATACACTGATACCAAGTCACAAAGACATACACTGATACCCAGTAACACAGACACACTCTTACACCAAGTAACACAGACATACACTGTCACCAATTAACAAAGACATACACTGATACCCAGTAACACAGACACACACTAACACCAAGTAACAAAGACAGACACTGATACCCAGTAACACAGACACACACTTACACCAAGTAACAAAGACAGACACTGACACCCAGTAACAAAGACAGACACTTACACCAAGTAACACAGGCACACACTGACATCCAGTAACACAGACACACACTTACACCAAGCAACACGGACATACACTGACACCAAGTAACAAAGACATACACTGATACCCAGTAACACAGACACACACTTACACCAAGTAACACAGACATACACGGACACCAAGTAACAAAGACATACACTGATACCCAGGAACACAGACACACACTTACACCTAGTAACAAAGACACACACTTACACCAAGTAACATATACATACACTTACACCAAGTAACACAGACATACACTGACACGAAGTAACAAAGACATACAATTACACCAAGTAACAAAGACAGATAATTACACCAAGTAACAAAGACAAACACTTACACCAAGTATTTTGACATACACTGACACCAAGTAACAAAGACATACACTGATACCCAGTAACACAGCCACACAATTAGACCAAGTAACACAGACATACACTGACACCCAGTAACAAAGACATACTCTGACACCCAGTAAGACAGACACACACTGACACCCAGTAAGACAGACACACACTTACACCAAGCAACACAGACATACACTGACACCAAGTAACAAAGACATACTCTGACACCAAGTAACAAAGACATACACTTACACCAAGTAACAAAGACAGACAATTACACCAAGTAACAAAGACATACACTTACACCAAATATTTTGCCATACACTGACACCAAGTAACAAAGACATACACTGATACCCAGTAACACTGACAGACACTTACATCAAGTAACAAAGACATACACTGACACCAAGTCACAAAGACACACACTGACACACAGTAACAAAGACATACACTGATACCAAGTCACAAAGACATTCACTGAAACCCAGTAACACAGACACACACTGACACCCAGTAACAAAGACACACACTGACACCAAGTAACAAAGACATACACTGATTCCCAGTAACACAGACACACATTTACACCAAGCAGCACGGACATGCACTGACAACAAGTAACAAAGACATACACTGATACCCAGTAACACAGACACACACTTACACCAAGTAACACAGACATACAGTGACACCAAGTAACAAAGACGTACACTGATACCCAGGACACAGACACACACTTACAACAAGTAACACAGACACACACTTACACCAAGTAACAAGGACATACACTTACACCAAGTAACACAGACATACACTGACACGAAGTAACAAAGACATACACTGATACCAAGTAACAAAGACATACACTGATACCCAGTAACACAGACACACACTTACACCAAGTATCACAGACATGCACTGACACCAAGTAACAAAGACATACACTGATACCCAGGAACACAGACACACACTTACACCTAGTAACAAAGACACACACTTACACCAAGTAACAAAGACATACACTTACATCAAGTAACACAGACATCCACTGACACGAAGTAACAAAGACATACAATTACCCCAATTAACAAAGACAGACAATTACACCAAGTAACAAAGACAAACACTTACACCAAGTATTTTGACATACACTGACACCAAGTAACAAAGACATACACTGATACCCAGTAACAAAGCCACACTATTAGACCAAGTAACACAGACGTACACTGACACCCAGTAACAAAGACACACACTGACACCCAGTAAGACAGACACACACTTACACCAAGCAACCCAGACATACACTGACACCAAGTAACAAAGACATACACTGACACCAAGTAACAAAGACATACAATTACACCAGGTAACAAAGACAGACAATTACACCAAGTAACAAAGACATACACTTACACCAAGTATTTTGCCATACACTGACACCAAGTAACAAAGACATACAATGATACCCAGTAACACAGACAGACACTTACACCAAGTAACAAAGACATACACTGACACCAAGTCACAAAGACACACACTGACACCCAGTAACAAAGACATACACTGATACCAAGTCACAAAGACATACACTGAAACCCAGTAACACGGACACACACTTACACCAAGTAACAAAGACATACACTGACACCCAGTAACAAAGACACAAACTTACACCAAGTAACACAGACACACACTGACACCCAGTAACACAGACACACACTTACACCAAGCAGCACGGACATGCACTGACAACAAGTAACAAAGACATACACTGATACCCAGTAACACAGACACACATTTACACCAAGTAACACAGACATGCACTGACACCAAGTAACAAAGACGTACACTGATACCCAGGAACACAGACACACACTTACACCAAGTAACACAGACACACACTTACACCAAGAAACAAGTACATACACTGATACCAAGAGACAAAGACATACACTGATACCCAGTAACACAGACACACACTGACACCCGGTAACAAAGACATACACTGACACCAAGTAACAAAGACACACACTTACACCAAGTAACACAGACATACACTGACACCAAGTAACAAAGACATACAATTACACCAAGTAACAAAGACATGCACTGACACCCAGTAACACAGACACACACGGACACCCAGAAACAAAGACATACACTGGTACCAAGTCACAAAGACATACACTGATACACAGTAACACAGACACACACTGACACCCGGTAACAAAGACATACACTGATTGAAAGTCACAAATACATACACTGATACCCAGTAACACAGAGACACACTGACACCAAGTAACAAAGACAGACACTGACACCAAGTAACAAAGACATACACTTACACGAAGTAACAAAGACACACACTTACACCAAGTAACACAGACATACACTGACACCAAGTAACAAAGACATACGCTGATACCCAGTAACACAGACACAAACTGACACCCGGTAACAAAGACATACACTGATACCAAGTCACAAGGACATACACTGATACCCAGTAACACAGACACACACTGACACCAAGTAACAAGGACACACACTGACACCAAGTAACAAAGACATACACTGATTCCCAGGAACACAGACACACACTTACACCAAGTAACACAGACATACACTGACACCAAGTCACAAAGCCACACACGGACGCACAGTAACAAAGACATACACTGATACCAAGTCACAAAGACATACACTGATACCCAGTAACACAGACACACTCTTACACCAAGTAACACAGACATACACTGTCACCAATTAACAAAGACATACACTGATACCCAGTAACACAGACACACACTAACACCAAGTGACAAAGACAGACACTGATACCCAGTAACACAGACACAGACTTACACCAAGTAACAAAGACATACTCTGACACCCAGTAACAAAGACATACACTGACACCCTGTAACACAGACACACACTGACACCCAGTAACACAGACACACACTTACACCAAGCAACACAGACATACACTGACACCAAGTAACAAAGTCATACACTTACACCAGGTAACAAAGACATACACTGACACCAAGAAACAAAGAGATACAATTACTCCAAGTAACAAAGACACACACTTGCACCAAGTAACACAGATATACACTGATACCAAGGAACAAAGACATGCACTGACACCCAGTAACACAGACAAACACGGACACCAAGTAAGAAAGACACTCACTTATACCATGTAACACAGACACACGCTGACAACCAGTAACACAGACGCACACTTACACCAAGTTACACAGACATACACTGATACCCAGTAACACAGCCACACAATTAGACCAAGTAACAAAGACATACTCTGACACCCAGCAACACTGACACACACTGACACCCAGTAAGACAGACACACACTTACACCAAGCAACACAGACATACACTGACACCAAGTAACAAAGACATACACTGACACAAAGTAACAAAGACATACACTTACACCAAGTATTTTGCCATACACTGACACCAAGTAACAAAGACATACACTGATACCCAGTTAGACAGACAGACACTTGCACCAAGTAACAAAGACATACACTGACACCAAGTCACAAAGACACACACTGACACCCAGTAACAAAGACATACACTGATACCAAGTCACAAAGACATACACTGAAACACAGTAACACAGACACACACTTACACCAAGTAACAAAGACATACACTGACACCCAGTAACAAAGACACAAACTTACACCAAGTAACACAGACACACACTGACACCCAGTAACACAGACACACACTTACAACAAGCAGCACGGACATGCACTGACAACAAGTAACAAAGACATACGCTGATACCCAGTAACGCAGACACACACTTACACCAAGTAACAAAGACGTGCACTGATACCCAGGAACACAGCCACACACTTACACCAAGTAACACAGACACACACTTACACCAAGTAACAAGGACATACGCTTACACCAAGTAACACAGACATACACTGACACCAAGTAACAAAGACATACAATTACACCAAGTAACAAAGACACACAGTTTCACCAAGTAACACAGATATACACTGACACAAAGTAACAAAGGCATGCACTGACACCCAGTAACACAGACACACACGGACACCCAGTAACAAAGACATACACTGATACCAAGTCACAAAGACATACACTGATACCCAGTAACACAGACACACACTGACACCCGGTAACAAAGACATACACTGATAGAAAGTCACAAAGACATACACTGATACCCAGTAACACAGACACACACTGACACCAAGTAACAAAGACACACACTGACACCAAGTAACAAAGACATACACTTACACCAAGTAACAAAGACACACACTTACACCAAGTAACACAGACATACACTGACACCAAGTAACAAAGACATACACTGATACCCAGTAACACAGACACACACTGACACCCGGTAACAAAGGCATACACTGATACCAAGTCACAAAGACATACACTGATACCCAGTAACACAGACACACACTGACACCAAGTAACAAAGACATACACTGATACCCAGTAACGCAGACACACACTTACACCAAGTAACACAGACATACATTGACACCAAGTCACACAGCCACACACGGTCGCACAGTAAAAAAGTCATACACTGATACCAAGTCACAAAGACATACACTGATACCCAGTAACACAGACACACTCTTACACCAAGAAACACAGACATACACTGTCACCAAGTAACAAACACATACACTGATACCCAGTAACACAGACACACACTAGCACCAAGTAACAAAGACAGACACTGATACCCAGTAACACAGACACACACTTACACCAAGTAACAAAGAAATACTCTGACACCCAGTAACAAAGACATACACTGACACCCAGTAACACAGACACACACTGACACCCAGTAACACAGACACACACTTACACCAAGCAACACAGACATACACTGACACCAAGTAACAAAGACATACACTGACACCCAGTAACACAGACAAACACTTACACTAAGCAACACGGACATACACTGACACCAAGTAACAAAGACATACACTGATACCCAGTAACACAGAAACAAACTTACACCAAGTAACGCAGACACACACTAACACCAATTAACAAAGACAGACACTGATACCCAGTAACACAGACACACACTTACACCAAGTAACAAAGACATGCTCTGACACCCAGTAACAAAGACAGACACTGACACCCAGTAACACAGACACACACTGACACCCAGTAACACAGACACACACTTACACCAAGCAACACAGACATACACTGACACCAAGTAACAAAGACATACACAGACACCCAGTAACACAGACAAACACTGACACCAAGCAACACGGACATACACTGACACCAAGTAACAAAGACATCCACTGATACCCAGTAACACAGACACAAACTTACACCAAGTAACACAGACATACACTGACACCAAGTAACAAAGACATACACTGATACCCAGGAACACAGACACACACTTACAACAAGTAACAAAGACATAAACTTACACCAAGTAAAACAGACATACACTACACCAAGAAACAAAGAGATACAATTACTCCAAGTAACAAAGACACACTCTTGCACCAAGTAACACAGATATACACTGACACCAAGGAACAAAGACATGCACTGACACCCAGTAACGCAGACAAACACGGACACCAAGTAACAAAGACACTCACTTATACCATGTAACACAGACACACGCTGACATCCTGTAACACAGACGCACACTTACACCAAGTAACACAGACATACACTGACACCAAGTAACAAAGACATTCACTGATACCCAGTAACACAGACACACACTTACACCAAGTAACACAGACATGCACTGACACCAAGTCACAAAGACATACACTGATACCCAGGAACACAGACACAAACGTACACCAAGTAACACAGACATACACTTACACCAAGTAACAAAGACAGACACTAACACCAAGTAACACTGAAATACACTGACATCAAGTAACAAAGACATACAATTACACCAAGTAACAAAGACACACACTTACACCAAGTAACAAAGACGGACACTGATACACAGTAACACAGACACACACTTACACCAATTAACAAAGACATACACTGACACCCAGTAACACAAACAAACACAAACAGACACCCAGTAACACAGAGAAACACTAATAAACAGTAACAAAGACATACACTGACACCAAGTAACACAGTCACACACTGACACCCAGTAACAAAGAGATACACTGACACCAAGTAACAAAGACATACACTGATACCAAGTCACAAAGAAATACACTGATACCCAGTAACACAGACACACACTGACACCAAGTAACAAAGACATACACTGATACCCAGTAACACAGACACACACTTACACCAATTAACAAAAACATACACTGACACCAAGTCACAAAGACACACACTGACAACAAGTAACAAAGACATACACTGTCACCAAGTCACAAAGACATACACTGATACCCAGTAACACAGACACACACTTACACCAAGTAACACAGACATACACTAACACCCAGTAACACAGACACACACTTACACCAAGTAACAAAGAAATACACTGACAACCAGTAACACAGACACACACGGACACCAAGTAACAAAGACACAGACTTACACCAAGTAACAAAGACATACACTGACACCCAGTAACACAGACACACACGGACACCAAGTAACAAAGACACAGACTTACACCAAGTAACACAGACACACACTGGCACCCAGTAACACAGACACACACTTACACCAAGTGACACAGACATACACTGACACCAAGTAACAAAGACATACACTGATACCCAGGAACATAGACACACACTTACACCAAGTAACACAGACACACACTTACACCAAGTAACAAAGACATACACTTACACCAAGTAACACAGACATACACTGACACCAATTAACAAAGACATACAATTACACCAAGTAACAAAGACACACACTTACATCAAGTAACACAGATATACACTGACACCAAGTAACAAAGACACACACTTACACCAAGTAACACAGACACACACTGACACCCAGTAACACAGACACACACTTACACCAAGTAACACAGACATACACTGACACCAAGTAACAAAGACATACACTGATACCCAGTAACACAGACACACACTTACACCAAGTAACACAGACATACACTGACACCAAGTAACAAAGACATACACTGATACCCAGGAACACAGACACAAACTTACACCAAGTAACACAGACATACACTGACACCAAGTAACAAAGACATACACTGATACCCAAGAACACAGACACACACATACACCAAGTAACACAGACACACACTTACACCAAGTAACAAAGACATACACTTACACCAAGTAACACAGACATACACTGACACCAATTAACAAAGACATACAATTACACCAAGTAACAAAGACACACACTTACATCAAGTAACACAGATATACACTGACACCAAGTAACAAAGACACACACTTACACCAAGTAACACAGACACACACTGACACCCAGTAACACAGACACACACTTACACCAAGTAACACAGACATACACTGACACCAAGTAACAAAGACATACACTGATACCCAGTAACACAGACACACACTTACACCAAGTAACACAGACATACACTGACACCAAGTAACAAAGACATACACTGATACCCAGGAACACAAACACACACTTACACCAAGTAACAAAGACATACAATTACACCAATTAACAAAGACACACACTTACACCAAGTAACACAGATATACACTGACACCAAGTAACAAAGACATGCACTGACACCCAGTAACACAGACACACACTGACACCCGGTAACAAAGACATACACTGATAGAAAGTCACAAAGACATCCACTGATACCCAGTAACACAGACACACACTGACAGCAAGTAACAAAGACATACACTGACATCAAGTAACAAAGACATACACTTACACCAAGTAACAAAGACACACACTTACACCAAGTAACACAGACATACATTGACACCAAGTAACAAAGACATACGCTGATACCCAGTAACACAGACACACACTGACACCCGGTAACAAAGACATACACTGATACCAAGTCACAAAGACATACTCTGATACCCAGTAACACAGACACACACTGACACCAAGTAACAAAGACACACACTGACACCAAGTAACAAAGACATACACTGATACGCAGTAACACAGACACACACTTACTCCAAGTAACAAAGACATACACTGACACCAAGTCACAAAGCCACACACGGACGCACAGTAACAAAGACATACACTGATACCAAGTCACAAAGACATACACTGATACCCAGTAACACAGACACACTCTTACACCAAATAACAAAGACATACTCTGACACCCAGTAACAAAGACATACACTGACACCCAGTAACACAGACACACACTGACACCATGTAACACAGACACACACTTACACCAAGCAACACAGACATACACTGACACCAAGTAACAAAGACATACACTGGCACCAAGTAACAAAGACATACACATACACCAAGTAACAAAGACAGACAATTACACCAAGTAACAAAGACATACACTGACACCCAGTAACACAGACAAACACTTACACCAAGCAACACGGACATACACTGACACCAAGTAACAAAGACATACACTGATACCCAGTAACACAGACACAAACTTACACCAAGTAACACAGACATACACTGACACCAAGTAACAAAGACATACACTGATACCCAAGAACACAGACACACACATACACCAAGTAACACAGACACACACTTACACCAAATAACAAAGACATACACTTACACCAAGTAACACAGACATACACTGACACCAAGAAACAAAGAGATACAATTACTCCAAGTAACAAAGACTCACACTTACACCAAGTAACACAGATATACACTGACACCAAGGAACAAAGACACTCACTTATACCATGTAACACAGACACACACTGACACCCAGTAAAACAGACGCACACTTACACCAAGTAACACAGACATGCACTGACACCAAGTAACAAAGACATACACTGATACCCAGTAACACAGACACACACGTACACCAAGTAACACAGACATGCACTGACACCAAGTCACAAAGACAAACACTGATACCCAGGAACACAGACACAAACGTACACCAAGTAACACAGACATACACTAACACCAAGTAACACTGACATACAATGACATCAAGTAACAAAGACATACAATTACACCAAGTAACAAAGACACACACTTACACCAAATAACAAAGACGGACACTGATACCCAGTAACACAGACACACACTTACACCAATTAACACAGACATACACTGACACCCAATGAAACAAACAAACACAAACTGACACCCAGTAACACAGAGAAACACTAATAAACAGTAACAAAGACATACATTGACACCAAGTAACACAGTCACACACTGACACCCAGTAACAAAGAGATACACTGACACCAAGTAACAAAGACATACACTGATACCAAGTCACAAAGCATCCACTGATACCCAGTAACACAGACACACACTGAGACCAAGTAACAAAGATATACACTGACACCAAGTAACAAAGACATACACTTACACCAAGTAACAAAGACAGACAATTACACCAAGTAACAAAGACATACACTTACACCAAGTATTTTGACATACACTGACACCAAGTAACAAAGACACAGACTGATACCCAGTAACACAGACACAAACTTACACCAATTAACAAAGAAATACACTGACACCAAGTCACAAAGACACACACTGACACCAAGTAACAAAGACATACACTATCACCAAGTCACAAAGACATACATTGATACCCAGTAACACAGACACACACTTACACCAAGTAACTCAGACACACACTGGCACCCAGTAACACAGACACACACTTACACCAAGTAACACTGACATACACTGACACTAAGTAACAAAGACATAGACTGATACCCAGTAACACAGACACACACTTACACCAAGTGACACAGACATACACAGACACCAAGTAACAAAGACATACACTGATACCCAGTAACACAGACACACACTTACTCCAAGTAACAAAGACATACACTGACACCAAGTCACAAAGCCACACACGGACGCACAGTAACAAAGACATACACTGATACCAAGTCACAAAGACATACACTGATACCCAGTAACACAGACACACTCTTACACCAAGTAACAAAGACATACTCTGACACCCAGTAACAAAGACATACACTGACACCCAGTAACACAGACACACACTGACACCATGTAACACAGACACACACTTACACCAAGCAACACAGACATACACTGACACCAAGTAACAAAGACATACACTGGCACCAAGTAACAAAGACATACACATACACCAAGTAACAAAGACAGACAATTACACCAAGTAACAAAGACATACACTGACACCCAGTAACACAGACAAACACTTACACCAAGCAACACGGACATACACTGACACCAAGTAACAAAGACATACACTGATACCCAGTAACACAGACACAAACTTACACCAAGTAACACAGACATACACTGACACCAAGTAACAAAGACATACACTGATACCCAAGAACACAGACACACACATACACCAAGTAACACAGACACACACTTACACCAAATAACAAAGACATACACTTACACCAAGTAACACAGACATACACTGACACCAAGAAACAAAGAGATACAATTACTCCAAGTAACAAAGACTCACACTTACACCAAGTAACACAGATATACACTGACACCAAGGAACAAAGACACTCACTTATACCATGTAACACAGACACACACTGACACCCAGTAAAACAGACGCACACTTACACCAAGTAACACAGACATGCACTGACACCAAGTAACAAAGACATACACTGATACCCAGTAACACAGACACACACGTACACCAAGTAACACAGACATGCACTGACACCAAGTCACAAAGACAAACACTGATACCCAGGAACACAGACACAAACGTACACCAAGTAACACAGACATACACTAACACCAAGTAACACTGACATACAATGACATCAAGTAACAAAGACATACAATTACACCAAGTAACAAAGACACACACTTACACCAAATAACAAAGACGGACACTGATACCCAGTAACACAGACACACACTTACACCAATTAACACAGACATACACTGACACCCAATGAAACAAACAAACACAAACTGACACCCAGTAACACAGAGAAACACTAATAAACAGTAACAAAGACATACATTGACACCAAGTAACACAGTCACACACTGACACCCAGTAACAAAGAGATACACTGACACCAAGTAACAAAGACATACACTGATACCATGTCACAAAGCATCCACTGATACCCAGTAACACAGACACACACTGAGACCAAGTAACAAAGATATACACTGACACCAAGTAACAAAGACATACACTTACACCAAGTAACAAAGACAGACAATTACACCAAGTAACAAAGACATACACTTACACCAAGTATTTTGACATACACTGACACCAAGTAACAAAGACACAGACTGATACCCAGTAACACAGACACAAACTTACACCAATTAACAAAGAAATACACTGACACCAAGTCACAAAGACACACACTGACACCAAGTAACAAAGACATACACTATCACCAAGTCACAAAGACATACATTGATACCCAGTAACACAGACACACACTTACACCAAGTAACTCAGACACACACTGGCACCCAGTAACACAGACACACACTTACACCAAGTAACACTGACATACACTGACACTAAGTAACAAAGACATAGACTGATACCCAGTAACACAGACACACACTTACACCAAGTGACACAGACATACACAGACACCAAGTAACAAAGACATACACTGATAACCAGGAACATAGACACACACTTAAACGATGTAACACAGACACACACTTACACCAAGTAACAAAGACATACACTTACACCAAGTAACACAGACAAACACTGACACCAATTAACAAAGACATACAATTACACCATGTAACAAAGACACACACTTACATCAAGTAACACAGATATACACTGACACCAAGTAACAAAGACACACACTAACACCAAGTAACACAGACACACACTGACACCCAGTAACACAGACACACACTTACACCAAGTAACACAGACATACACTGACACCAAGTAACAAAGACATGCAATTACAGCAAGTAACAAAGACATACTATGACACCAAGTAACAAAGACATGCAATTGCACCAAGTAACAAAGACACACACTTACTCCAAGTAATAAAGACATACACTGATACCCAGTAACACAGACACACACTTACACCAAGTAACACAGACATACACTGACACCAAGTAACAAAGACATGCAATTACACCAAGTAACAAAGACACACACTTACACCAAGTATCAAAGACAGACACTGATACCCAGTAACACAGACACACACTTACACCAAGTAACAAAGAAATACACTGACACCCAGTAACACAAACAAACACACACTGACACCCAGTAACACAGCGAAACACGAATAAACAGTAACAAAGACATACACTGACACCAAGTAACAAAGACACACACTGACACCCAGTAACAAAGACATACTCTGACACCAAGTCACAAAGACATACACTGATACCAGGTCACAAAGACATACACTGATACCCAGTAACACAGACACACACTGACAGCAAGTAACAAAGACATACACTGACACCAAGTAACAAAGACATACACTTACACCAAGTCACAAAGACATACACTGATACCCAGTAACACAAACACACACTTACACCAAGTAACACAGACATACACTGACACCAAGTAACAAAGACATACACTGATACCCAGTAACACAGACACACACTTACACCAAGTGACACAGACATACACTGACACCAAGGAACAAAGACATACACTGATACCCAGTAACACAGACACACACTTACACCAAGTAACACAGACACACACTTACACCAAGTAACAAAGACATACACTTACACCAAGTAACACATACATACACTGACACCAATTAACAAAGACATACAATTAGACCAAGTCACAAAGACACACACTTACATCAAGTAACACAGATATACACTGACACCAAGTAACAAAGACACACACTTACACCAAGTAACATAGACACACACTGACACCCAGTAACACAGACACACACTCACACCAAGTAACACAGACATACAATGACACCAAGCAACAAAGACATACACTGATACCCAGTAACACAGACACACACTTACACCAAGTAACACAGACATACACTGACACCAAGTAACAAAGACGTACACTGATACCCAGGAACACAGACACACACTTACACCAAGTAACAAAGACATACAATTACACCAAGTAACAAAGACACACACTTACACCAAGTAACACAGATATACACTGACACCAAGTAACAAAGACATGCACTGACACCCGGTAACACAGACACACACGGACACCCAGTTACAAAGACATACACTGACACCAAGTCACAAAGACATACACTGATACCCAGTAACACAGACACACACTGACACCCTGTAACAAAGACATACACTGATAGAAAGTCACAAAGACATCCACTGATACCCAGTAGCACAGACACACACTTACACCAAGTAACAAAGACATACACTGACACCAAGTAACAAAGACATACACTTACACCAAGTAACAAAGACACACACTTACACCAAGTAACACAGACGTACACTGACTCCAAGTAACAAAGACATACGCTGATACCCAGTAACACAGACACACACTGACACCCGGTAACAAAGACATACACTGATACCAAGTCACAAAGACATACACTGATACCCAGTAACACAGACACACACTGACACCAAGTAACAAAGACACACACTGACACCAAGTAACAAAGACATACAATGATACCCAGTAACACAGACAAACACTTACACCAAGTAACACAGACATACACTGAAACCAAGTCACAAAGCCACACACGGACGCACAGTAACAAAGACATACACTGATCCCAAGTCACAGAGACATACACTGATACCCAGTAACACAGACACACTCTTACACCAAGTAACACAGACATACACTGTCACCAAGTAACAAAGACATACACTGATACCCAGTAACACAGACACACACTAACACCAAGTAACAAAGACAGACACTGATACCCAGTAACACAGACACACACTTACACCAAGTAACAAAGACATACACTGGCACCAAGTAACAATACATACACATACACCAAGTAACAAAGACAGACAATTACACCAAGTAACAAAGACATACACTGACACCCAGTAACACAGACAAACACTTACACCAAGCAACACGGACATACACTGACACCAAGTAACAAAGACATACACTGATACCCAGTAACACAGACACAAACTTACACCAAGTAACACAGACATACACTGACACCAAGTAACAAAGACATACACTGATACCCAAGAACACAGACACACACATACACCAAGTAACACAGACACACACTTACACCAAATAACAAAGACATACACTTACACCAAGTAACACAGACATACACTGACACCAAGAAACAAAGAGATACAATTACTCCAAGTAACAAAGACTCACACTTACACCAAGTAACACAGATATACACTGACACCAAGGAACAAAGACACTCACTTATACCATGTAACACAGACACACACTGACACCCAGTAAAACAGACGCACACTTACACCAAGTAACACAGACATGCACTGACACCAAGTAACAAAGACATACACTGATACCCAGTAACACAGACACACACGTACACCAAGTAACACAGACATGCACTGACACCAAGTCACAAAGACAAACACTGATACCCAGGAACACAGACACAAACGTACACCAAGTAACACAGACATACACTAACACCAAGTAACACTGACATACAATGACATCAAGTAACAAAGACATACAATTACACCAAGTAACAAAGACACACACTTACACCAAATAACAAAGACGGACACTGATACCCAGTAACACAGACACACACTTACACCAATTAACACAGACATACACTGACACCCAATGAAACAAACAAACACAAACTGACACCCAGTAACACAGAGAAACACTAATAAACAGTAACAAAGACATACATTGACACCAAGTAACACAGTCACACACTGACACCCAGTAACAAAGAGATACACTGACACCAAGTAACAAAGACATACACTGATACCAAGTCACAAAGCATCCACTGATACCCAGTAACACAGACACACACTGAGACCAAGTAACAAAGATATACACTGACACCAAGTAACAAAGACATACACTTACACCAAGTAACAAAGACAGACAATTACACCAAGTAACAAAGACATACACTTACACCAAGTATTTTGACATACACTGACACCAAGTAACAAAGACACAGACTGATACCCAGTAACACAGACACAAACTTACACCAATTAACAAAGAAATACACTGACACCAAGTCACAAAGACACACACTGACACCAAGTAACAAAGACATACACTATCACCAAGTCACAAAGACATACATTGATACCCAGTAACACAGACACACACTTACACCAAGTAACTCAGACACACACTGGCACCCAGTAACACAGACACACACTTACACCAAGTAACACTGACATACACTGACACTAAGTAACAAAGACATAGACTGATACCCAGTAACACAGACACACACTTACACCAAGTGACACAGACATACACAGACACCAAGTAACAAAGACATACACTGATACCCAGTAACACAGACACACACTTACTCCAAGTAACAAAGACATACACTGACACCAAGTCACAAAGCCACACACGGACGCACAGTAACAAAGACATACACTGATACCAAGTCACAAAGACATACACTGATACCCAGTAACACAGACACACTCTTACACCAAGTAACAAAGACATACTCTGACACCCAGTAACAAAGACATACACTGACACCCAGTAACACAGACACACACTGACACCATGTAACACAGACACACACTTACACCAAGCAACACAGACATACACTGACACCAAGTAACAAAGACATACACTGGCACCAAGTAACAAAGACATACACATACACCAAGTAACAAAGACAGACAATTACACCAAGTAACAAAGACATACACTGACACCCAGTAACACAGACAAACACTTACACCAAGCAACACGGACATACACTGACACCAAGTAACAAAGACATACACTGATACCCAGTAACACAGACACAAACTTACACCAAGTAACACAGACATACACTGACACCAAGTAACAAAGACATACACTGATACCCAAGAACACAGACACACACATACACCAAGTAACACAGACACACACTTACACCAAATAACAAAGACATACACTTACACCAAGTAACACAGACATACACTGACACCAAGAATAAAGAGATACAATTACTCCAAGTAACAAAGACTCACACTTACACCAAGTAACACAGATATACACTGACACCAAGGAACAAAGACACTCACTTATACCATGTAACACAGACACACACTGACACCCAGTAAAACAGACGCACACTTACACCAAGTAACACAGACATGCACTGACACCAAGTAACAAAGACATACACTGATACCCAGTAACACAGACACACACGTACACCAAGTAACACAGACATGCACTGACACCAAGTCACAAAGACAAACACTGATACCCAGGAACACAGACACAAACGTACACCAAGTAACACAGACATACACTAACACCAAGTAACACTGACATACAATGACATCAAGTAACAAAGACATACAATTACACCAAGTAACAAAGACACACACTTACACCAAATAACAAAGACGGACACTGATACCCAGTAACACAGACACACACTTACACCAATTAACACAGACATACACTGACACCCAATGAAACAAACAAACACAAACTGACACCCAGTAACACAGAGAAACACTAATAAACAGTAACAAAGACATACATTGACACCAAGTAACACAGTCACACACTGACACCCAGTAACAAAGAGATACACTGACACCAAGTAACAAAGACATACACTGATACCAAGTCACAAAGCATCCACTGATACCCAGTAACACAGACACACACTGAGACCAAGTAACAAAGATATACACTGACACCAAGTAACAAAGACATACACTTACACCAAGTAACAAAGACAGACAATTACACCAAGTAACAAAGACATACACTTACACCAAGTATTTTGACATACACTGACACCAAGTAACAAAGACACAGACTGATACCCAGTAACACAGACACAAACTTACACCAATTAACAAAGAAATACACTGACACCAAGTCACAAAGACACACACTGACACCAAGTAACAAAGACATACACTATCACCAAGTCACAAAGACATACATTGATACCCAGTAACACAGACACACACTTACACCAAGTAACTCAGACACACACTGGCACCCAGTAACACAGACACACACTTACACCAAGTAACACTGACATACACTGACACTAAGTAACAAAGACATAGACTGATACCCAGTAACACAGACACACACTTACACCAAGTGACACAGACATACACAGACACCAAGTAACAAAGACATACACTGATAACCAGGAACATAGACACACACTTAAACGATGTAACACAGACACACACTTACACCAAGTAACAAAGACATACACTTACACCAAGTAACACAGACAAACACTGACACCAATTAACAAAGACATACAATTACACCATGTAACAAAGACACACACTTACATCAAGTAACACAGATATACACTGACACCAAGTAACAAAGACACACACTAACACCAAGTAACACAGACACACACTGACACCCAGTAACACAGACACACACTTACACCAAGTAACACAGACATACACTGACACCAAGTAACACAGACATGCAATTACAGCAAGTAACAAAGACATACTATGACACCAAGTAACAAAGACATGCAATTGCACCAAGTAACAAAGACACACACTTACTCCAAGTAATAAAGACATACACTGATACCCAGTAACACAGACACACACTTACACCAAGTAACACAGACATACACTGACACCAAGTAACAAAGACATGCAATTACACCAAGTAACAAAGACACACACTTACACCAAGTATCAAAGACAGACACTGATACCCAGTAACACAGACACACACTTACACCAAGTAACAAAGAAATACACTGACACCCAGTAACACAAACAAACACACACTGACACCCAGTAACACAGCGAAACACGAATAAACAGTAACAAAGACATACACTGACACCAAGTAACAAAGACACACACTGACACCCAGTAACAAAGACATACTCTGACACCAAGTCACAAAGACATACACTGATACCAGGTCACAAAGACATACACTGATACCCAGTAACACAGACACACACTGACAGCAAGTAACAAAGACATACACTGACACCAAGTAACAAAGACATACACTTACACCAAGTCACAAAGACATACACTGATACCCAGTAACACAAACACACACTTACACCAAGTAACACAGACATACACTGACACCAAGTAACAAAGACATACACTGATACCCAGTAACACAGACACACACTTACACCAAGTAACACAGACACACACTTACACCAAGTAACAAAGACATACACTTACACCAAGTAACACATACATACACTGACACCAATTAACAAAGACATACAATTAGACCAAGTCACAAAGACACACACTTACATCAAGTAACACAGATATACACTGACACCAAGTAACAAAGACACACACTTACACCAAGTAACATAGACACACACTGACACCCAGTAACACAGACACACACTCACACCAAGTAACACAGACATACAATGACACCAAGCAACAAAGACATACACTGATACCCAGTAACACAGACACACACTTACACCAAGTAACACAGACATACACTGACACCAAGTAACAAAGACGTACACTGATACCCAGGAACACAGACACACACTTACACCAAGTAACAAAGACATACAATTACACCAAGTAACAAAGACACACACTTACACCAAGTAACACAGATATACACTGACACCAAGTAACAAAGACATGCACTGACACCCGGTAACACAGACACACACGGACACCCAGTTACAAAGACATACACTGACACCAAGTCACAAAGACATACACTGATACCCAGTAACACAGACACACACTGACACCCTGTAACAAAGACATACACTGATAGAAAGTCACAAAGACATCCACTGATACCCAGTAGCACAGACACACACTTACACCAAGTAACAAAGACATACACTGACACCAAGTAACAAAGACATACACTTACACCAAGTAACAAAGACACACACTTACACCAAGTAACACAGACGTACACTGACTCCAAGTAACAAAGACATACGCTGATACCCAGTAACACAGACACACACTGACACCCGGTAACAAAGACATACACTGATACCAAGTCACAAAGACATACACTGATACCCAGTAACACAGACACACACTGACACCAAGTAACAAAGACACACACTGACACCAAGTAACAAAGACATACAATGATACCCAGTAACACAGACAAACACTTACACCAAGTAACACAGACATACACTGAAACCAAGTCACAAAGCCACACACGGACGCACAGTAACAAAGACATACACTGATCCCAAGTCACAGAGACATACACTGATACCCAGTAACACAGACACACTCTTACACCAAGTAACACAGACATACACTGTCACCAAGTAACAAAGACATACACTGATACCCAGTAACACAGACACACACTAACACCAAGTAACAAAGACAGACACTGATACCCAGTAACACAGACACACACTTACACCAAGTAACAAAGACATACACTGGCACCAAGTAACAATACATACACATACACCAAGTAACAAAGACAGACAATTACACCAAGTAACAAAGACATACACTGACACCCAGTAACACAGACAAACACTTACACCAAGCAACACGGACATACACTGACACCATGCAACAAAGCCATACACTGATACCCAGTAACACAGACACAAACTTACACCAAGTAACACAGACATACACTGACACCAAGTAACAAAGACATACACTGATACCCAGGAACACAGACACACACATGCACCAAGTAACACAGACACACACTTACACCAAGTAACAAAGACATACACTTACACCAAGTAACACATACACTGACACCAAGGAACCAAGACATGCACTGGCACCCAGTAACACAGACAAACACGGACACCAAGTAACACAGACACTCACTTATACCATGTAACACAGACACACACTGACACCCAGTAACACAGACGCACACTAACACCAAGTAACACAGACATACACTGACACCAAGTAACAAAGACATACACTGATACCCAGGAACACAGACACAAACGTACACCAAGTAACACAGACATACACTTACACCACGTAACAAAGACATACACTAACACCAAGTAATACTGACATACACTGACATCAAGTAACAAAGACATACAATTACACCAAGTAACAAAGACACACACTTACACGAAATAACAAAGACGGACACTGATACCCAGTAACACAGACACACACTTACACCAATTAACAAAGACATACACTGACACCCAATAACACAAACAAACACAAACTGACACCCAGTAACACAGAGAAACACTAATAAACAGTAACAAAGACATACACTGACACCAAGTAACTCAGTCACACACTGACACCCAGTAACAAAGAGATACACTGACACCAAGTAACAAAGACACACACTGATACCAAGTCACAAAGACATACACTGACACCAAGTAACAAAGACATACACTTACACCAAGTAACAAAGACAGACAATTACACCAAGTAACAAAGACATACACTTACACCAAGTATTTTGACATACACTGACACCAAGTAACAAAGACACACACTGATACCCAGTAACACAGACACACACTTACACCAATTAACAAAGACATACACTGACACCAAGTCACAAAGACACACACTGACACCAAGTAACAAAGACATACACTATCACCAAGTCACAAAGACATACACTGATACCCAGTAACACAGACACACACTTACACCAAGTAACATAGACACACACTGGCACCCAGTAACACAGACACACACTTACACCAAGTAACACAGACATACACTGACACTTAGTAACAAAGACATACACTGATACCCAGTAACACAGACACACACTTACACCAAGTGACACAGACATACACAGACACCAAGTAACAAAGACAGACACTGATACCCAGGAACATAGACACACACTTACACCAAGTAAC
Source organism: Heterodontus francisci (assembly GCF_036365525.1). NCBI lineage: Eukaryota > Metazoa > Chordata > Chondrichthyes > Heterodontiformes > Heterodontidae > Heterodontus > Heterodontus francisci. The sequence continues at coordinate 11,983,920 of NC_090409.1, read as the reverse complement.
ACAGACACACACTTACACCAAGTAACAAAGACATACACTTACACCAAGTAACACAGACATACACTGACACCAATTAACAAAGACATACAATTACACCAAGTAACAAAGTCACACACTTACATCAAGTAACACAGATATACACTGACACCAAGTAACAAAGACACACACTGACACCAAGTAACACAGACACACACTGACACCCAGTAACTCTGGCACACACTTAAACCAAGTAACACAGACATACACTGACACCAAGTAACAAAGACATGCAATTACAGCACTTAACACAGACATACACTGAAACCAAGTAACAAAGACATGCAATTACACCAAGTAACAAAGACACACACTTACACCAAGTTACAAAGACATACACTGATACCCAGTAACACAGACACACACTTACACCAAGTAACAAAGACATACACTGATACCCAGGAACGCAGACATACACTTACACCAAGTAACACAGACACACACTTACACCAAGTAACAAAGACATACACTTACACCAAGTAACACAGACATACACTGACACCAAGTAACAAAGACATGCAATTACACGAAGTAACAAAGACACACACTTACACCAAGTATCAAAGACAGACACTGATACCCAGTAACACAGAGGCACACTTACACCAAGTAACAAAGACATACACTGACACCCAGTAACACAAACAAACACACACTGACACCCAGTAACACAGAGAAACACTAATAAACAGTAACAAAGACATACACTGACACAAAGTAACAATGACACACACTGACACCCAGTAACAAAGACATACTCTGACACCAAGTCACAAAGACATACACTGATACCAGGTCACAAAGACATACACTGATACCCAGTAACACAGACACACACTGACAGCAAGTAACAAAGACATACACTGACACCAAGTAACAAAGACATACACTTACACCAAGTAATAAGACGGACAATTACACCAAGTAACACAGATATACATATACACCAAGTATTTTGACATACACTGACACCAAGTAACAAAGACATACACTGATACCCAGTAACACAGACACACATTTACACCAAGTAACAAAGACATACACTGACACCAAGTCACAAAGACACACACTGACACCCAGTAACAAAGACATACACTGACACCAAGTCACAAAGACATACACTGATACCCAGTAACACAAACACACACTTAAACCAAGTAACACAGACATACACTGACACCCAGTAACACAGACACACACGGACACCAAGTAACAAAGACACAGACTTACACCAAGTAACACAGACACACACTTGCACCCAGTAACACAGACACACACTTACCCCAAGTAACACAGACATACACTTACCCCAAGTAACACAGACATACACTGACACCAAGTAACAAAGACATACACTGATACCCAGTAACACAGGCACACACTTACACCAAGTAACAATGACATAAACTGACACCAAGTCACAAAGACACACACTGGCACCCAGTAACAAAGACACACACTTACACCAAGTAAGAAAGACAGACACTGATAACCAGTAACACAGACACACACTTACACCAAGTAACAAAGACATACACTGACACCCAGTAACACAGACACACACGGACACCAAGTAACAAAGACACACACTTACACCCAGTAACACAAACAAACACACACTGACACCCAGTACTACATAGAAACACTGATAAACAGTAACAAAGACATGCACTGACACCAAGTAACACAGACACACACTGACACCCAGTAACAAAGACATACACTGACACCAAGTAACAAAGACATACACTGATACCATGTCACAAAGACATACACTGATACCCAGTAACACAGACACGCACTGACACCAAGTAACAAAGACATACACTGACACCAAGTAACAAAGACATACACTTACACCAAGTAACAAAGACATACACTTACACCAAGTATTTTGAAATACACTGACACCAAGTCACAAAGACACACAATGACACCCGGTAACAAAGACATACACTGACACCAAGTAACACAGACATACATTGACACCCAGTAACACAGACACACACTTACACCAAGTAACAAAGACATACACTGATACCCAGTAACACAGACACACACTTACACCACGTAACACAGACACACACTGACACCCAGTAACACAGACACACACTTACACCAAGTAACAAAGAAATACACTGACACCAGTAACAAAGACATACACTGACACCCAGTAACGCAGACACACACGGACACCAAGTAACAAAGACATAGACTTACACCAAGTAACACAGACACACACTGACACCCAGTAACACAGGCACACACTTACACCAAGTAACACAGACATACACTGACACCAAGTAACAAAGACACACACTGATACCCAGTAACACAGACACACACTTACACCAAGTAGCACAGACAGACACTGACACCAAGTAACAAAGATATACACGAATACCCAGGAACATAGACACACACTTACACCAAGTAACAAAGACAGACACTGATACCCAGTAACACAGACACACACTTACACCAAGTAACAAAGAGATACACTGATACCAAGTAACAAAGACATACACTGATACCCAGTAACACAGACACACACTTACCCCAAGTAACACAGACATACACTGACACCAAATAACAAAGACATACACTGATACCCAGGAACACAGACACACACTTACACCAAGTAACACAGACACACACTTTTACCAAGTAGCAAAGACATACACTTACATCAAGTAACACAGACCTACACTGACACCAAGTAACAAAGTCATACAATTACAGCATGTAACAAAGACACACACTTACACCAAGTAACTAAGAAAGATACTGATACCCAGTAACACAGACACACACTTACACCAAGTAACACAGACATACACTGACACCCAGTAACACAAACAAACACACACTGACACCCAGTAACACAGAGAAACACTAATAAACAGTAACAAAGACATAAACTGACACGAAGTAACAAACACACACACTGACACCCAGTAACAAAGACATACACTGACACCAAGTCACAAAGACATACACTGATACCAAGTCACAAAGACATATACTGATACCCAGCAACACAGACACACACTGACACCAAGTAACGCAGACATACACTGACACCAAGTAACAAAGACATACACTGATACACAGGAACAGAGACACACACTTACACCAAGTAACAAAGACAGACACTGATACCCAGTAACACAGACACACACTTACACCAAGTAACGCAGACATGCACTGACACCCAGTAACAAAGACATACACTGATACCCAGGAACACAGACACAGACTTACACCAAGTAACACAGACACACACTTACACCAAGTAACAAAGACATACACTTACACCAAGTAACACAGACATACACTGACACCAAGTAACAAAGACATACAATTACACCAAGTAACAAAGACATACACTGACACCCAGTAACACAAACAAACACACACTGACACCCAGTAACACAGAGAAACACTAATAAACAGTAATAAAGACATACACTGACACCAAGTAACAAAGACACACACTGACACCCAGTAACAAATACATACACTGACACCAAGTCACAAAGACGGACACTGATACCAAGTCACAAATACATACACTGATACCCAGTAACACAGACACACACTGACACCAAGTAACAATGACATAAACTGACACAAAGTCACAAAGACACACACTCACACCCAGTAACAAAGACATTCACTGATACCAAGTCACAAATACATACACTGATACCCAGTAACACAGACATACAGTGACACCAAGTAACAAAGACATACACTTACACCAAGTAACAAAGACGGACAATTACACCAAGTAACAAAGACATACATATACAACAAGTATTTTGACATCCACTAACACCAAGTAACAAAGTCTTACACTGATACCCAGTAACAGAGACACACATTTACACCAAGTAACAAAGACATACACTGACACCCAGTAACAAAGACATACACTTACACCAAGTAACAAAGACATACACTGACACCCAGTAACACAGACACACACGGACACCAAGTAACAAAGACACAGACTTACACCAAGTAACACAGACACACACTTACACCCAGTAATACAGACACACACTTACACCAAGGAACACAGACACACACTGACACCAAGTAACATAGACATACACTGACACCCAGTAACACAGGCACACACTTACACCAAGAAACAATGACATAAACTGACACAAAGTCACAAAGACACACACTGACACCCAGTAACAAAGACATTCACTGACACCATGTCACAAAGACATACACTGATACCCAGTAACACAGACACACATTTGCACCAAGTAACAAAGACATAAACTTACAACAAGTAACACAGACATACACTGACACCAAGTAACAAAGTCATACAATTACAGCATGTAACAAAGACACACACTTACACCAAGTACCTAAGAAAGATACTGATAACCAGTAACACAGACACGCACTTACACCAAGAAACACAGACATACACTGACACCCAGTAACACAAACAAACACCCACTGACACCCAGTAACACTGAGAAACACTAATAAACAGTAACAAAGACATAAACTGACACCAAGTAACAAAGACACACACTGACACCCAGTAACAAAGACATACACTGACACCAAGTCACAAAGACATACACTGATACCAAGTCACAAAGACATACACTGATACCCAGCAACACAGACACACACTGACACCAAGTAACAAAGACATACACTGATACCAAGTAACAAAGACATACACTTATACCAAGTAACAAAGACGGACAATTACACCAAGTAAAAAGACATACATATACACCAAGTATTGTGACACACACTGACACCAAGTAACAAAGACATACACTGACACCAAGTCACAAAGACATACACTGATACCCAGTAACACAAACACACACTTGCACCAAGTAACAAAGACATACACTGACACCAAGTCACAAAGACACACACTGACACATAGTAACAAAGACACACACTGACACCATGTCACAAAGACATACACTGATGCCCAGTAACACAAACACACACTTACACCAAGTAACACAGACATACACTGACACCCAGTAACACAGGCACACACGGACACCAAGTAACTAAGACACAGACTTACACCAAGTAACACAGACACACACTTACACCCAGTAACACAGACACACACTGACACCAAGTAACAAAGACATACACTGATACCCAGTAACACAGACACACACTTACACCAAGTAACAAAGACATACACTGACACCCAGTAACACAGACACACACGGACACCAAGTAACTAAGACACAGACTTACACCAAGTAACACAGACACACACTTACACCCAGTAACACAGACACACACTTACACCAAGGAACAAGGACATAAACTGACACCAAGTCACAAAGACATACACTGATACCCAGTAACACAGACACACATTTACACCAAGTAACACAGACATACACTGACACCAAGTAACAAAGACATGCACTGACACCCAGTAACACAGACACACACTTACACCAAGTAACAAAGACAGACACTGATACCCAGTAACACAGACACACACTTACGCCAAATAACAAAGACAGACACTGACACCAAGTAACAAAGACATACACTGATACCCAGTAACACAGGCACACACTTACACCAAGGAACAATGACATAAACTGACACCAAGTCACAAAGACATACACTGATACCCAGTAACACAGACACACATTTACACCAAGTAACACAGACATACACTGACACCAAGTAACAAAGACATGCACTGACACCCAGTAACACAGACACACACTTACACCAACTAACAAAGACAGACACTGATACCCAGTAACACAGACACACACTTACGCCAAATAACAAAGACATACGCTTACATCAAGTAACAAAGACATACACTGACACCCAGTAACACAGACACACACGGACACCAAGTAACAAAGACACACACTTACACCCAGTAACACAAATAAACACACAGTGACACCCAGTAATACAGAGAAACACTGATAAACAGTAAGAAAGACATGCACTGACACCAAGTAACACAGACACACATTGACACCCAGTAACAAAGACATACACTGACACCAAGTAACAAAGACATGCACTGATACCAAGTCACAAGGACATACACTGATAACCAGTAACACAGACACACACTGACACCAAGTAACAAAGGCATACACTGACACCAAGTAACAAAGACATACACTTCCACCAAGTAACAAAGACAGACAATTACACCAAGTAACAAACACATACACTTACACCAAGTATTTTGACATACACTGACACAAAGTAACAAAGACATACACTGATACCCAGTAACACAGACACACACTTAAACCAAGTAACAAAGACATACACTGACACCAAGTCACAAAGACACACACTGACACCCAGTAACAAAGACATACACTGACACCAAGTCACAAAGACATACACTGATACCCAGTAACACAGACAGACACTTACACCAAGTAACACAGACAGACACTGACACCCAGTTACACAGACACACACTTACACCAAGTAACAAAGAAATACACTGACACCCAGTCACAAAGACATACACTGACACCCAGTAACACAGACACACACGGACAGCAAGTAACAAAGACATAGACTTACACCAAGTAACACAGACACACACTGACACCCAGTAACACAGACACACACTTACACCAAGTAACAAAGACATACACTGGTACCCAGGAACAGAGACACACACTTACACCAAGTAACAAAGACAGACACTGATACCCAGTTACACAGACACACACTTACACCAAGTAACAAAGACAGACACTGACACCAAGTAACAAAGACATACACTGATACCCAGTAACACAGACACACACTTACACCAAGTAACACAGAAATACACTGACACCCAGTAACACAGACATACACTGATACCCTGGAACACAGACACACACTTACACCAAGTAACACAGACACACACTTACACCAAGTAACAAAGACATACACTTACACCAAGTAACAAAGACATACACTGATACCCAGTAACACAGACACACACTTACACCAGGTAACACAGAAATACACTGACACCCAGTAACACAGACATACACTGATAACCAGTAACACAGACACACACTGACACCAAGTAACAAAGGCATACACTGACACCAAGTAACAAAGACATACACTTCCACCAAGTAACAAAGACAGACAATTACACCAAGTAACAAACACATACACTTACACCAAGTATTTTGACATACACTGACACAAAGTAACAAAGACATACACTGATACCCAGTAACACAGACACACACTTAAACCAAGTAACAAAGACATACACTGACACCAAGTCACAAAGATACTCAATGACACCCAGTAACAAAGACATACACTGACACCAAGTCACAAAGACATACACTGATACCCAGTAACACAGACAGACACTTACACCAAGTAACACAGACAGACACTGACACCCAGTAACACAGACACACACTTACACCAAGTAACAAAGAAATACACTGACACCCAGTCACAAAGACATACACTGACACCCAGTAACACAGACACACACGGACACCAAGTAACAAAGACATAGACTTACACCAAGTAACACAGACACACACTGACACCCAGTAACACAGACACACACTTACACCAAGTAACAAAGACATACACTGGTACCCAGGAACAGAGACACACACTTACACCAAGTAACAAAGACAGACACTGACACCAAGTAACAAAGACATACACTGATACCCAGTAACACAGACACACACTTACACCAAGTAACACAGAGATACACTGACACCCAGTAACACAGACATACACTGATACCCTGGAACACAGACACACACTTACACCAAGTAACACAGACACACACTTACACCAAGTAACAAAGACAGACACTGATACCCAGTAACACAGACACACACTTACACCAAGTAACACAGACATACACTGACAACAAGTAACAAAGACATACACTGATACCCAGGAACACAGACACACACTTACACCAAGTAACACAGACACACACTTACACCAAGTAAAAAAAAACTTACACTGACACCAAGTATCACAGACATACACTGACACCAAGTAACAAAGACATGCAATTACACCAAGTAACAAAGACACACACTTACACCAAGTAACACAGATATACACTGACACCAAGTAACAAAGACATGCACTGACACCCAGTAACACAGACACACACGGACACCAGGTAACAAAGGCACACACTTACACCAAGCAACAAAGACATACACTGACATCCAGTAACACAAACACACAATTACACCAAGTAACAAAGACAGACACTGATACCCAGTAACACAGCCACACAATTAGACCAAGTAACACAGACATACACTGACACCCAGTAACAAAGAGATACTCTGTCACCCAGTAAGACAGACACACTCTGACACCCAGTAAGACAGACACACACTTACACCAAGCAACACAGACATACACTGACACCAAGTAACAAAGACATACACTTACACCAAGTAACAAAGACAGACAATTACACCAAGTAACAAAGACATACACTTACACCAAGCATTTTGCCATACACTGACACCAAGTAACAAAGACATACACTGATACCCAGTAACACAGACAGACTCTTACAACAAGTAACAAAGACATACACTGACACCAAGTCACAAAGACACACACTGACACCCAGTAACAAAGACTTACACTGATACCAAGTCACAAAGACATACACTGAAACCCAGTAGCACAGACACACACTGACACCCAGTAACAGAGACACAAACTTACACCAAGTAACACAGACACACACTTACACCAAGTAACACAGATATACACTGACACCAAGTAACAAAGACATGCACTGACACCCAGTAACACAGACACACACGGACACCAGGTAACAAAGACACACACTTACACCAAGCAACAAAGACATACACTGACACCCAGGAACACAGACACTCACTGACACCAAGTAAAAAGACATACACAGACACCAAGTAACAAAGACATACACTTACACCAAGTAACAAAGACAGACAATTACACAAAGTAACACAGACACACACTTACACCAAGTAAAAAAGACATACACTGACACCAAGTCACAAAGACACACACTGACACCCAGGAACAAAGACATACAATGATACCAAGTCACAAAGACATACACTGATACCCAGTAACACAGACACACACTTACACCAAGTAACACAGATATACACTGACACCAGGCAACAAAGACATACCCTGATACCCAGTAACACAGACACACACTTACACCAAGTAACAAACACTGACACTGATACCCAGTAACACAGACACACACTTTCACCAAGTAACAAAGACATACACTGACACCCAGTAACAAAGACATACACTGACACCCAGTAACAAAGACACACACGGACACCAAGTAACAAAGACACACACTTACACCAAGTAACGCAGACACACACTGACACCCATTAACTCAGACACACACTTACACCAAGCAACACAGACATACACTGACACCAAGTAACAAAGACATACACTGATACCCAGTAACACAGACACACACTTACACCAAGTAACACAGACAGACACTGACACCAAGTAACAAAGACATACACTGATACCCAGGAACACAGACACACACTTACACCAAGTAACACAGAAACACTCTTACACCAAGTAACAAAAACATACACTGACACCAATTAACACAGACATACACTGACACCAAGCAACAAAGACATACAATTACACCAAGTAACAAAGACACACACTTACACCAAGTAACACAGATATACACTTACACCAAGTAACAAAGACATTCACTGACACACAGTAACACAGACACACACGGACACCGAGTAACAAGGACACACACTTACACCAAGTAACACAGACACACACTGACACCCAGAAACACAGACACACACTTACACCAAGTAACACAGACATACACTGACACCAAGTAACAAAGACATACACTGATACCCAGTAACACAGACATACACTGATACCCAGGAACGCAGACACACACTTACACCAAGTAACACAGAATCACACTTACACCAAGTAACAAAGACACGCACTTACTCCAAGTAACAAAGACAGACACTGATACCCAGTAACACAGACACACACTTGCACCAAGTAACAAAGACATACATTGACACCAAGTCACAAAGACACACACTGACACCCAGGAACAAAGTCATACACTGATACCAAGTCACAAAGACATACACTGATACCCAGTAACACAGACACACACTTACACCAAGTAACACAGACAAACACTGCCACCAGGAAACAAAGACATACACTGATACCCAGGAACACAGACACACACTTACACCAAGTAACAAAGACATACACTGACACCCAGTAACAAAGACATACACTGACACCCAGTAACACAGACACACACGGACACCTAGTAACAAAGACACACACTTACACCAAGTAACACAGACACACACTGACACCCAGTAACACAGACACACACTTACACCAAGCAACACAGACATACACTGACACCAAGTAACAAAGACATACACTGATACCCAGTAACACAGACACACACTGACACCAAGTAACACAGACATACACTGACACCAAGTAACAAAGACATACACTGATACCCAGGAACACAGACACACACTTACACCAAGTAACACAGACACACTCTGACACCAAGAAACAAAAACACACACTGACACCAAGTAACACAGACATACACTGACACCAAGTAACAAAGACATACAATTACACCAAGTAACAAAGACACACACTTACACCAAGTAACACAGATATACACTGACACCAAGTAACAAAGACATGCACTGACACCCAGTAACACAGACACACACGGACACCGAGTAACAAAGACACACACTTACACCAAGTAACACAGACACACACTGACACCGAGTAACACAGACACACACTTGCACCAAGTAACGCAGACATACACTGACACCAAGTAAAAAAGACATACACTGATACCCAGTAACACAGACACGCTCTGACACCAACGAACACAGACAAACACTGACACCAAGTAACAAAGACATACACTTATACCCAGGAACACAGACACACACTTACACCAAGTAACACAGACACACACTTACACCAAGTAGCAAAGACATACACTGACACCAAGTAACAAAGACATACACTGACACCAAGTAACAAAGACAGACACTGATACCTAATAACACAGACACACACTTACACCAAGTTACAAAGACATACACTGACACCCAGGAACACAAACACACACTTACACCAAGCAACAAAGACACACACTTACACCAAGTAACAAAGACAGACACTGATACCCAGTAACACAGACACACACTTACACCAAGTAACAAAGACAGACACTGACACCCAGAAACACAAACAAACAAACACTGACACCCAGTAACACAGAGAAACAAAAATAAAGAGTAACACAGGCATGCACTGACAACAAGTCACAAAGACACACACTGACACCCAGTAACAAAGACATACACTGACACCAAGTCACAAAGACATACACTGATACCCAGTAACACAGACACACACAGACACCCAGTAACAAAGACATACACTGATAACAAGTCACAAAGACATACACTGATACCCAGTAACACAGACACACACTGACAACCAGTAACAAAGACATACACTGATGCCAAGTCACAAAGACATACACTGATACCCAGTAACACAGACACCCACTGACACCCGGTAACAAAGACATACTCTGACACCAAGTAACAAAGACATACACTTACACCAAGTAACAAAGACACACACGTACACCATGTAACACAGACATACACGGACACCAATTAACAAAGACATACACTGACACCAAGTGACAAAGACACACACTGACACCAAGTCACAAAGACACACACTGATACCCAGTAACACAGACAGACTCTTACACCAAGTAACACAGACAAACACTGTCACCAAGTAACACAGACACACACGGACACCCAGTAACAAAGACATACTCTGATACCAAGTCACAAATACATACACTGATACCCAGTAACACAGACACACACTGACACCAAGTAACAAAGACATACACTTACACCAAGTAACAAAGACACACACTTACACCAAGTGACACAGACATACACTGACACCAAGTAACAAAGACATACACTGACACCAAGTGACAAAGACATGCACTTACACCAAGTAACAAAGACAGACAATTACACCAAGTCACAAAGACACACACTGACACCCAGTATCAAAGACATACACTGATAACAAGTCAGAAAGACATACACTGATACCCAGTTACACAGACACACTCTTACACCAAGTAACACAGACAAACACTGTCACCAAGTAACAAAGACATACACTGATACCCAGAAACACAGACACACACTTACACCAAGTAACAAAGACAGGCACTGATACCCAGTAACACAGACACACACTTACACCAAGTAACAAAGACATACTCTGACACCCAGTAACAAAGACATACACTTGCACCCAGTAACACAGACACACCCTGACACCCAGTAACACAGACACACACTTACACCAAGCAACACAGACATACACTGACACCAAGTAACAAAGACATACACTGACACCAAGTAACAAAGACATACACTGATACCCAGTAACACAGACACATACGTACACCAAGTAACAAAGACTGACACTGATACCCAGTAACACATACAAACACTTACACCAAGTAACAAAGACATACACTGACGCCCAGTAGCAAAGATACACAATTACACCAAGTAACACAGACACACATTGACACCCAGTAACACAGACACACACTTACACCAAGTAACACCGACATACACTGACACCCAGTAACAAAGACATACACTGACAACCAGTAACACAGACACACACTGACACCAAGCAACACAGACATGCACTGACACCAAGTAACAAAGACATACACTGACACCAAGTAACAAAGACATACACTTACACCAAGTAACAAAGACAGACATTTACACCAAGTAACAAAGACATCCACTGACACCAATTATTTTGACATGCACTGACACCAAGTAACAAAGACATACACTGATACCCAGTAACACATACACACACTTACACCAAATAACAAAGACATACACTGACACCAAGTCACAAAGACACACACTGACACCCGGTAACAAAGACATACACTGATACCCAGTAACACATACACACACTTACACCTAATAACAAAGACACACACTTACACCAAGTAACAAATACATACACTTACACCAAGTAACACAGACATACACTGACACGAAGTAACAAAGACATACAATTGCACCAAGTAACAAAGACAGATAATTACACCAAGTAACAAAGACAAACACTTACACCAAGTATTTTGACATACACTGACACCAAGTAACAAAGACATACACTGATACCCAGTAACACAGCCACACAATTAGACCAAGTAACACAGACATACACTGACACCCAGTAGCAAAGACATACTCTGACACCCAGTAAGACAGACACACACTGACACCCAGTAAGACAGACACACACTTACACCAAGCAACACAGACATACACTGACACCAAGTAACAAAGACATACTCTGACACCAAGTAACAAAGACATACACTTACACCAAGTAACAAAGACAGACAATTACACCAAGTAACAAAGACATACACTTACACCAAATATTTTGCCATACACTGACACCAAGTAACAAAGACATACACTGATACCCAGTAACACAGACAGACACTTACATCAAGTAACAAAGACATACATTGACACCAAGTCACAAAGACACACACTGACACCCAGTAGCAAAGACATACACTGATACCAAGTCACAAAGACATACACTGAAACCCAGTAACACAGACACACACTGACACCCAGTAACAAAGACACACACTGACACCAAGTAACAAAGACATACACTGATTCCCAGTAACACAGACACACATTTACACCAAGCAGCACGGACATGCACTGACAACAAGTAACAAAGACATACACTGATACCCAGTAACACAGACAAACACTTACACCAAGTAACACAGACATACAGTGACACCAAGTAACAAAGACGTACACTGATACCCAGGAACACAGACACACACTTACAACAAGTAACACAGACACACACTTACACCAAGTAACAAGGACATACACTTACACCAAGTAACACAGACATACACTGACACGAAGTAACAAAGACTTACACTGATACCAAGTAACAAAGACATACACTGATACCCAGTAACACAGACACACACTTACAGCAAGTATCACAGACAAACACTGACACCAAGTAACAAAGACATACACTGATACCCAGGAACACAGACACACACTTACACCTAGTAACAAAGACACACACTTACACCAAGTAACAAAGACATACACTTACAACAAGTAACACAGACATCCACTGACACGAAGTAACAAAGACATACAATTACACCAATTAACAAAGACAGACAATTACACCAAGTAACAAAGACAAACACTTACACCAAGTATTTTGACATACACTGACACCAAGTAACAAAGACATACACTGATACCCAGTAACAAAGCCACACTATTAGACCAAGTAACACAGACGTACACTGACACCCAGTAACAAAGACACACACTGACACCCAGTAAGACAGACACACACTTACACCAAGCAACCCAGACATACACTGACACCAAGTAACAAAGACATACACTGACACCCAGTAACACAGACACACACGGACACCGAGTAACAAAGACACACACTTACACCAAGTAACACAGACACACACTGACACCGAGTAACACAGACACACACTTGCACCAAGTAACGCAGACATACACTGACACCAAGTAAAAAAGACATACACTGATACCCAGTAACACAGACACGCTCTGACACCAACGAACACAGACAAACACTGACACCAAGTAACAAAGACATACACTTATACCCAGGAACACAGACACACACTTACACCAAGTAACACAGACACACACTTACACCAAGTAGCAAAGACATACACTGACACCAAGTAACAAAGACATACACTGACACCAAGTAACAAAGACAGACACTGATACCTAATAACACAGACACACACTTACACCAAGTTACAAAGACATACACTGACACCCAGGAACACAAACACACACTTACACCAAGCAACAAAGACACACACTTACACCAAGTAACAAAGACAGACACTGATACCCAGTAACACAGACACACACTTACACCAAGTAACAAAGACAGACACTGACACCCAGAAACACAAACAAACAAACACTGACACCCAGTAACACAGAGAAACAAAAATAAAGAGTAACACAGGCATGCACTGACAACAAGTCACAAAGACACACACTGACACCCAGTAACAAAGACATACACTGACACCAAGTCACAAAGACATACACTGATACCCAGTAACACAGACACACACAGACACCCAGTAACAAAGACATACACTGATAACAAGTCACAAAGACATACACTGATACCCAGTAACACAGACACACACTGACAACCAGTAACAAAGACATACACTGATGCCAAGTCACAAAGACATACACTGATACCCAGTAACACAGACACCCACTGACACCCGGTAACAAAGACATACTCTGACACCAAGTAACAAAGACATACACTTACACCAAGTAACAAAGACACACACGTACACCATGTAACACAGACATACACGGACACCAATTAACAAAGACATACACTGACACCAAGTGACAAAGACACACACTGACACCAAGTCACAAAGACACACACTGATACCCAGTAACACAGACAGACTCTTACACCAAGTAACACAGACAAACACTGTCACCAAGTAACACAGACAAACACTGTCACCAAGTAACACAGACACACACGGACACCCAGTAACAAAGACATACTCTGATACCAAGTCACAAATACATACACTGATACCCAGTAACACAGACACACACTGACACCAAGTAACAAAGACATACACTTACACCAAGTAAAAAAGACACACACTTACACCAAGTGACACAGACATACACTGACACCAAGTAACAAAGACATACACTGACACCAAGTGACAAAGACATGCACTTACACCAAGTAACAAAGACAGACAATTACACCAAGTCACAAAGACACACACTGACACCCAGTATCAAAGACATACACTGATAACAAGTCAGAAAGACATACACTGATACCCAGTTACACAGACACACTCTTACACCAAGTAACACAGACAAACACTGTCACCAAGTAACAAAGACATACACTGATACCCAGAAACACAGACACACACTTACACCAAGTAACAAAGACAGGCACTGATACCCAGTAACACAGACACACACTTACACCAAGTAACAAAGACATACTCTGACACCCAGTAACAAAGACATACACTTGCACCCAGTAACACAGACACACCCTGACACCCAGTAACACAGACACACACTTACACCAAGCAACACAGACATACACTGACACCAAGTAACAAAGACATACACTGACACCAAGTAACAAAGACATACACTGATACCCAGTAACACAGACACATACGTACACCAAGTAACAAAGACTGACACTGATACCCAGTAACACATACAAACACTTACACCAAGTAACAAAGACATACACTGACGCCCAGTAGCAAAGATACACAATTACACCAAGTAACACAGACACACATTGACACCCAGTAACACAGACACACACTTACACCAAGTAACACCGACATACACTGACACCCAGTAACAAAGACATACACTGACAACCAGTAACACAGACACACACTGACACCAAGCAACACAGACATGCACTGACACCAAGTAACAAAGACATACACTGACACCAAGTAACAAAGACATACACTTACACCAAGTAACAAAGACAGACATTTACACCAAGTAACAAAGACATCCACTGACACCAATTATTTTGACATGCACTGACACCAAGTAACAAAGACATACACTGATACCCAGTAACACATACACACACTTACACCAAATAACAAAGACATACACTGACACCAAGTCACAAAGACACACACTGACACCCGGTAACAAAGACATACACTGATACCCAGTAACACATACACACACTTACACCTAGTAACAAAGACACACACTTACACCAAGTAACAAATACATACACTTACACCAAGTAACACAGACATACACTGACACGAAGTAACAAAGACATACAATTGCACCAAGTAACAAAGACAGATAATTACACCAAGTAACAAAGACAAACACTTACACCAAGTATTTTGACATACACTGACACCAAGTAACAAAGACATACACTGATACCCAGTAACACAGCCACACAATTAGACCAAGTAACACAGACATACACTGACACCCAGTAGCAAAGACATACTCTGACACCCAGTAAGACAGACACACACTGACACCCAGTAAGACAGACACACACTTACACCAAGCAACACAGACATACACTGACACCAAGTAACAAAGACATACTCTGACACCAAGTAACAAAGACATACACTTACACCAAGTAACAAAGACAGACAATTACACCAAGTAACAAAGACATACACTTACACCAAATATTTTGCCATACACTGACACCAAGTAACAAAGACATACACTGATACCCAGTAACACAGACAGACACTTACATCAAGTAACAAAGACATACATTGACACCAAGTCACAAAGACACACACTGACACCCAGTAGCAAAGACATACACTGATACCAAGTCACAAAGACATACACTGAAACCCAGTAACACAGACACACACTGACACCCAGTAACAAAGACACACACTGACACCAAGTAACAAAGACATACACTGATTCCCAGTAACACAGACACACATTTACACCAAGCAGCACGGACATGCACTGACAACAAGTAACAAAGACATACACTGATACCCAGTAACACAGACAAACACTTACACCAAGTAACACAGACATACAGTGACACCAAGTAACAAAGACGTACACTGATACCCAGGAACACAGACACACACTTACAACAAGTAACACAGACACACACTTACACCAAGTAACAAGGACATACACTTACACCAAGTAACACAGACATACACTGACACGAAGTAACAAAGACTTACACTGATACCAAGTAACAAAGACATACACTGATACCCAGTAACACAGACACACACTTACAGCAAGTATCACAGACAAACACTGACACCAAGTAACAAAGACATACACTGATACCCAGGAACACAGACACACACTTACACCTAGTAACAAAGACACACACTTACACCAAGTAACAAAGACATACACTTACAACAAGTAACACAGACATCCACTGACACGAAGTAACAAAGACATACAATTACACCAATTAACAAAGACAGACAATTACACCAAGTAACAAAGACAAACACTTACACCAAGTATTTTGACATACACTGACACCAAGTAACAAAGACATACACTGATACCCAGTAACAAAGCCACACTATTAGACCAAGTAACACAGACGTACACTGACACCCAGTAACAAAGACACACACTGACACCCAGTAAGACAGACACACACTTACACCAAGCAACCCAGACATACACTGACACCAAGTAACAAAGACATACACTGACACCAAGTAACAAAGACATACAATTACACCAGGTAACAAAGACAGACAATTACACCAAGTAACAAAGACATACACTTACACCAAGTATTTTGCCATACACTGACACCAAGTAACAAAGACATACAATGATACCCAGTAACACAGACAGACACTTACACCAAGTAACAAAGACATACACTGACACCAAGTCACAAAGACACACACTGACACCCAGTAACAAAGACATACACTGATACCAAGTCACAAAGACATACACTGAAACCCAGTAACACGGACACACACTTACACCAAGTAACAAAGACATACACTGACACCCAGTAACAAAGACACAAACTTACACCAAGTAACACAGACACACACTGACACCCAGTAACACAGACACACACTTACACCAAGCAGCACGGACATGCACTGACAACAAGTAACAAAGACATACACTGATACCCAGTAACACAGACACACATTTACACCAAGTAACACAGACATGCACTGACAACAAGTAACAAAAACGTACACTGATACCCAGGAACACAGACACACACTTACACCAAGTAACACAGACACACACTTACACCAAGAAACAAGGACATACACTGATACCAAGAGACAAAGACATACACTGATACCCAGTAACACAGACACACACTGACACCCGGTAACAAAGACATACACTGACACCAAGTAACAAAGACATACACTTACACCAAGTAACAAAGACACACACTTACACCAAGTAACACAGACATACACTGACACCAAGTAACAAAGACATACAATTACACCAAGTAACAAAGACATGCACTGACACCCAGTAACACAGACACACACGGACACCCAGTAACAAAGACATACACTGGTACCAAGTCACAAAGACATACACTGATACCCAGTAACACAGACACACACTGACACCCGGTAACAAAGACATACACTGATTGAAAGTCACAAAGACATACACTGATACCCAGTAACACAGAGACACACTGACACCAAGTAACAAAGACAGACACTGACACCAAGTAACAAAGACATACACTTACACGAAGTAACAAAGACACACACTTACACCAAGTAACACAGACATACACTGACACCAAGTAACAAAGACATACGCTGATACCCAGTAACACAGACACAAACTGACACCCGGTAACAAAGACATACACTGATACCAAGTCACAAAGACATACACTGATACCCAGTAACACAGACACACTCTTACACCAAGTAACAAAGACACACACTGTCACCAATTAACAAAGACATACACTGATACCCAGTAACACAGACACACACTAACACCAAGTAACAAAGACAGACACTGATACCCAGTAACACAGACACACACTTACACCAAGTAACAAAGACATACTCTGACACCCAGTAACAAAGACATACACTGACACCCAGTAACACAGACACACACTGACACCCAGTAACACAGACACACACTTACACCAAGCAACACATACATACACTGACACCAAGTAACAAAGTCATACACTTACACCAGGTAACAAAGACAGACACTGACACCAAGAAACAAAGAGATACAATTTCTCCAAGTAACAAAGACACACACTTGCACCAAGTAACACAGATATACACTGACACCAAGGAACAAAGACATGCACTGACACCCAGTAACACAGACAAACACGGACACCAAGTAAGAAAGACACTCACTTATACCATGTAACACAGACACACGCTGACAACCAGTAACACAGACGCACACTTACACCAAGTTACACAGACATACACTGATACCCAGTAACACAGCCACACAATTAGACCAAATAACAAAGACATACTCTGACACCCAGCAACACTGACACACACTGACACCCAGTAAGACAGACACACACTTACACCAAGCAACACAGACATACACTGACACCAAGTAACAAAGACATACACTGACACAAAGTAACAAAGACATACACTTACACCAAGTATTTTGCCATACACTGACACCAAGTAACAAAGACATACACTGATACCCAGTAACACAGACAGACACTTACACCAAGTAACAAAGACATACACTGACACCAAGTCACAAAGACACACACTGACACCCAGTAACAAAGACATACACTGATACCAAGTCACAAAGACATACACTGAAACACAGTAACACAGACACACACTTACACCAAGTAACAAAGACATACACTGACACCCAGTAACAAAGACACACACTTACACCAAGTAACACAGACACACACTGACACCCAGTAACACAGACACACACTTACAACAAGCAGCACGGACATGCACTGACAACAAGTAACAAAGACATACGCTGATACCCAGTAACGCAGACACACATTTACACCAAGTAACAAAGACGTGCACTGATACCCAGGAACACAGACACACACTTACACCAAGTAACAAGGACATACGCTTACACCAAGTAACACAGACATACACTGACACCAAGTAACAAAGACATACAATTACACCAAGTAACAAAGACACACACTTTCACCAAGTAACACAGATATACACTGACACAAAGTAACAAAGACATGCACTGACACCCAGTAACACAGACACACTCGGACACACAGTAACAAAGACATACACTGATACCAAGTCACAAAGACATACACTGATACCCAGTAACACAGACACACACTGACACCCGGTAACAAAGACATACACTGATAGAAAGTCACAAAGACATACACTGATACCCAGTAACACAGACACACACTGACACCAAGTAACAAAGACATACACTGACACCAAGTAACAAAGACATACACTGACACCAAGTAACAAAGACATACACTTACACCAAGTAACAAAGACACACACTGACACCAAGTAACACAGACATACACTGACACCAAGTAACAAAGACATACACTGATACCCAGTAACACAGACACACACTGACACCCGGTAACAAAGGCATACACTGATACCAAGTCACAAAGACATACACTGATACCCAGTAACACAGACACACACTGACACCAAGTAACAAAGACACACACTGACACCAAGTAACAAAGACATACACTGATACCCAGTAACGCAGACACACACTTACACCAAGTAACACAGACATACACTGACACCAAGTCACACAGCCACACACGGTCGCACAGTAAAAAAGACATACACTGATACCAAGTCACAAAGACATACACTGATACCCAGTAACACAGACACACTCTTACACCAAGAAACACAGACATACACTGTCACCAAGTAACAAACACATACACTGATACCCAGTAACACAGACACACACTAGCACCAAGTAACAAAGACAGACACTGATACCCAGTAACACAGACACACACTTACACCAAGTAACAAAGAAATACTCTGACACCCAGTAACAAAGACATCCACTGACACCCAGTAACACAGACACACACTGACACCCAGTAACACAGACACACACTTACACCAAGCAACACAGACATACACTGACACCAAGTAACAAAGACATACACTGTCACCCAGTAACACAGACAAACACTTACACTAAGCAACACGGACATACA
Source organism: Heterodontus francisci (assembly GCF_036365525.1). Lineage (NCBI taxonomy): Eukaryota > Metazoa > Chordata > Chondrichthyes > Heterodontiformes > Heterodontidae > Heterodontus > Heterodontus francisci. The sequence goes on along the minus strand of NC_090409.1, from coordinate 11,961,771 downwards.
CTGACACCAAGTAACAAAGACATACACTGATACCCAGTAACACAGACACAAACTTACACCAAGTAACGCAGACACACACTAACACCAATTAACAAAGACAGACACTGATACCCAGTAACACAGACACACACTTACACCAAGTAACAAAGACATGCTCTGACACCCAGTAACAAAGACAGACACTGACACCCAGTAACACAGACACACACTGACACCCAGTAACACAGACACACACTTACACCAAGCAACACAGACATACACTGACACCAAGTAACAAAGACATACACAGACACCCAGTATCACAGACAAACACTTACACCAAGCAACACGGACATACACTGACACCAAGTAACAAAGACATCCACTGATACCCAGTAACACAGACACAAACTTACACCAAGTAACACAGACATACACTGACACCAAGTAACAAAGACATGCACTGATACCCAGGAACACAGACACACACTTACAACAAGTAACACAGACACACACTTACACCAAGTAACAAAGACATAAACTTACACCAAGTAAAACAGACATACACTACACCAAGAAACAAAGAGATACAATTACTCCAAGTAACAAAGACACACTCTTGCACCAAGTAACACAGATATACACTGACACCAAGGAACAAAGACATGCACTGACACCCAGTAACGCAGACAAACACGGACACCAAGTAACAAAGACACTCACTTATACCATGTAACACAGACACACGCTGACACCCTGTAACACAGACGCACACTTACACCAAGTAACACAGACATACACTGACACCAAGTAACAAAGACATTCACTGATACCCAGTAACACAGACACACACTTACACCAAGTAACACAGACATGCACTGACACAAAGTCACAAAGACATACACTGATACCCAGGAACACAGACACAAACGTACACCAAGTAACACAGACATACACTTACACCAAGTAACAAAGACAGACACTAACACCAAGTAACACTGAAATACACTGACATCAAGTAACAAAGACATACAATTACACCAAGTAACAAAGACACACACTTACACCAAGTAACAAAGACGGACACTGATACACAGTAACACAGACACTCACTTACACCAATTAACAAAGACATACACTGACACCCAGTAACACAAACAAACACAAACAGACACCCAGTAACACAGAGAAACACTAATAAACAGTAACAAAGACATACACTGACACCAAGTAACACAGTCACACACTGACACCCAGTAACAAAGAGATACACTGACACCAAGTAACAAAGACATACACTGATACCAAGTCACAAAGAAATACACTGATACCCAGTAACACAGACACACACTGACACCAAGTAACAAAGACATACACTGATACCCAGTAACACAGACACACACTTACACCAATTAACAAAGACATACACTGACACCAAGTCACAAAGACACACACTGACAACAAGTAACAAAGACATACACTGTCACCAAGTCACAAAGACATACACTGATACCCAGTAACACAGACACACACTTACAACAAGTAACACAGACATACACTAACACCAAGTAACACAGACACACACTTACACCAAGTAACAAAGAAATACACTGACAACCAGTAACACAGACACACACGGACACCAAGTAACAAAGACACAGACTTACACCAAGTAACAAAGACATACACTGACACCCAGTAACACAGACACACACGGACACCAAGTAACAAAGACACAGACTTACACCAAGTAACACAGACACACACTGGCACCCAGTAACACAGACACACACTTACACCAAGTGACACAGACATACACTGACACCAAGTAACAAAGACATACACTGATACCCAGGAACATAGACACACACTTACACCAAGTAACACAGACACACACTTACACCAAGTAACAAAGACATACACTTACACCAAGTAACACAGACATACACTGACACCAATTAACAAAGACATACAATTACACCAAGTAACAAAGACACACACTTACATCAAGTAACACAGATATACACTGACACCAAGTAACAAAGACACACACTTACACCAAGTAACACAGACACACACTGACACCCAGTAACACAGACACACACTTACACCAAGTAACACAGACATACACTGACACCAAGTAACAAAGACATACACTGATACCCAGTAACACAGACACACACTTACACCAAGTAACACAGACATACACTGACACCAAGTAACAAAGACATACACTGATACCCAGGAACACAGACACAAACTTACACCAAGTAACAAAGACATACACTGACACCAAGTAACAAAGACATACACTGATACCCAAGAACACAGACACACACATACACCAAGTAACAAAGACACACACTTACACCAAGTAACAAAGACATACACTTACACCAAGTAACACAGACATACACTGACACCAGTTAACAAAGACATACAATTACACCAAGTAACAAAGACACACACTTACATCAAGTAACACAGATATACACTGACACCAAGTAACAAAGACACACACTTACACCAAGTAACACAGACACACACTGACACCCAGTAACACAGACACACACTTACACCAAGTAACACAGACATACACTGACACCAAGTAACAAAGACATACACTGATACCCAGTAACACAGACACACACTTACACCAAGTAACACAGACATACACTGACACCTAGTAACAAAGACATACACTGATACCCAGGAACACAGACACACACTTACACCAAGTAACAAAGACATACAATTACACCAAGTAACAAAGACACACACTTACACCAAGTAGCACAGATATACACTGACACCAAGTAACAAAGACATGCACTGACACCCAGTAACACAGACACACACGGACACCCAGTCACAAAGACATACACTGACACCAAGTCACAAAGACATACACTGATACCAAGTAACACAGACACACACTGACACCCGGTAACAAAGACATACACTGATAGAAAGTCACAAAGACATCCACTGATACCCAGTAACACAGACACACACTGACAGCAAGTAACAAAGACATACACTGACATCAAGTAACAAAGACATACACTTACACCAAGTAACAAAGACACACACTTACACCAAGTAACACAGACATACGCTGATACCCAGTAACACAGACACACACTGACACCCGGTAACAAAGACATACACTGATACCAAGTCACAAAGACATACTCTGATACCCAGTAACACAGACACACACTGACACCAAGTAACAAAGACACACACTGACACCAAGTAACAAAGACATACACTGATACCCAGTAACACAGACACACACTTACACCAAGTAACAAAGACATACACTGACACCAAGTCACAAAGCCACACACGGACGCACAGTAACAAAGACATACACTGATACCAAGTCACAAAGACATACACTGATACCCAGTAACACAGACACACTCTTACACCAAGTAACACAGACATACACTGTCACCAAGTAACAAAGACATACACTGATACCCAGTAACACAGACACACACTAACACCAAGTAACAAAGACAGACACTGATGCCCAGTAACACAGACGCACACTTACACCAAGTAACAAAGACATACTCTGACACCCAGTAACAAAGACATACACTGACACCCAGTAACACAGACACACACTGACACCATGTAACACAGACACACACTTACACCAAGCAACACAGACATACACTGACACCAAGTAACAAAGACATACACTGGCACCAAGTAACAAAGACATACACATACACCAAGTAACAAAGACAGACAATTACACCAAGTAACAAAGACATACACTGACACCCAGTAACACAGACAAACACTTACACCAAGCAACACGGACATACACTGACACCAAGTAACAAAGACATACACTGATACCCAGTAACACAGACACAAACTTACACCAAGTAACACAGACATACACTGACACCAAGTAACAAAGACATACACTGATACCCAAGAACACAGACACACACATACACCAAGTAACACAGACACACACTTACACCAAATAACAAAGACATACACTTACACCAAGTAACACAGACATACACTGACACCAAGAAACAAAGAGATACAATTACTCCAAGTAACAAAGACTCACACTTGCACCAAGTAACACAGATATACACTGACACCAAGGAACAAAGACACTCCCTTATACCATGTAACACAGACACACACTGACACCCAGTAACACAGACGCACACTTACACCAAGTAACACAGACATACACTGACACCAAGTAACAAAGACATACACTGATACCCAGTAACACAGACACACACGTACACCAAGTAACACAGACATGCACTGACACCAAGTCACAAAGACAAACACTGATACCCAGGAACACAGACACAAACGTACACCAAGTAACACAGACATACACTTCCACCAAGTAACAAAGACATACACTAACACCAAGTAACACTGACATACACTGACATCAAGTAACAAAGACATACAATTACACCAAGTAACAAAGACACACACTTACACCAAATAACAAAGACGGACACTGATACCCAGTAACACAGACACACACTTACACCAATTAACACAGACATACACTGACACCCAATAAAACAAACAAACACAAACTGACACCCAGTAACACAGAGAAACACTAATAAACAGTAACAAAGACATACACTGACACCAAGTAACACAGTCACACACTGACACCCAGTAACAAAGAGATACACTGACACCAAGTAACAAAGACATACACTGATACCAAGTCACAAAGACATCCACTGATACCCAGTAACACAGACACACACTGAGACCAAGTAACAAAGATATACACTGACACCAAGTAACAAAGACATACACTTACACCAAGTAACAAAGACAGACAATTACACCAAGTAACAAAGACATACACTTACACCAAGTATTTTGACATACACTGACACCAAGTAACAAAGACACAGACTGATACCCAGTAACACAGACACAAACTTACACCAATTAACAAAGAAATACACTGACACCAAGTCACAAAGACACACACTGACACCAAGTAACAAAGACACACACTTACACCAAGTAACACTGACATACACTGACACTAAGTAACAAAGACATACACTGATACCCAGTAACACAGACACACACTTACACCAAGTGACACAGACATACACAGACACCAAGTAACAAAGACATACACTGATACCCAGGAACATAGACACACACTTACACGAAGTAACTCAGACACACACTGGCACCCAGTAACACAGACACACACTTACACCAAGTAACACTGACATACACTGACACTAAGTAACAAAGACATACACTGATACCCAGTAACACAGACACACACTTACACCAAGTGACACAGACATACACAGACACCAAGTAAAAAAGACATACACTGATACCCAGGAACATAGACACACACTTACACGAAGTAACACAGACACACACTTACACCAAGTAACAAAGACATACACTTACACCAAGTAACACAGACAAACACTGACACCAATTAACAAAGACATACAATTACACCATGTAACAAAGACACACACTTACATCAAGTAACAAAGACATACTATGACACCAAGTAACAAAGACATGCAATTGCACCAAGTAACAAAGACACACACTTACACCAAGTAATAAAGACATACACTGAATCCCAGTAACACAGACACACACTTACACCAAGTAACACAGACATACACTGACACCAAGTAACAAAGACATGCAATTACACCAAGTAACAAAGACACACACTTACACCAAGTATCAAAGACAGACACTGATACCCAGTAACACAGACACACACTTACACCAAGTAACAAAGACATACACTGACACCCAGTAACACAAACGAACACACACTGTCACCCAGTAACACAGCGAAACACGAATAAACAGTAACAAAGACATACACTGACACCAAGTAACAAAGACATACACTGATACCCAGTAACACAGACACACACTTACACCAAGTAACACAGACATACACTGACACCTAGTAACAAAGACATACACTGATACCCAGGAACACAGACACACACTTACAACAAGTAACAAAGACATACAATTACACCAAGTAACAAAGACCCACACTTACACCAAGTAGCACAGATATACACTGACACCAAGTAACAAAGACATGCACTGACACCCAGTAACACAGACACACACGGACACCCAGTCACAAAGACATACACTGACACCAAGTCACAAAGACATACACTGATACCCAGTAACACAGACACACACTGACACACGGTAACAAAGACATACACTGATAGAAAGTCACAAAGACATCCACTGATACCCAGTAACACAGACACACACTGACAGCAAGTAACAAAGACATACACTGACATCAAGTAACAAAGACATACACTTACACCAAGTAACAAAGACACACACTTACACCAAGTAACACAGACATACACTGACACCAAGTAACAAAGACATCCGCTGATACCCAGTAACACAGACACACACTGACACCCGGTAACAAAGACATACACTGATACCAAGTCACAAAGACATACTCTGATACCCAGTAACACAGACACACACTGACACCAAGTAACAAAGACACACACTGACACCAAGTAACAAAGACATACACTGATACCCAGTAACACAGACACACACTTACACCAAGTAACAAAGACATACACTGACACCAAGTCACAAAACCACACACGGACGCACAGTAACAAAGACATACACTGATACCAAGTCACAAAGACATACACTGATACCCAGTAACACAGACACACTCTTACACCAAGTAACACAGACATACACTGTCACCAAGTAACAAAGACATACACTGATACCCAGTAACACAGACACACTCTAACACCAAGTAACAAAGACAGACACTGATGCCCAGTAACACAGACGCACACTTACACCAAGTAACAAAGACATACTCTGACACCCAGTAACAAAGACATACACTGACACCCAGTAACACAGACACACACTGACACCATGTAACACAGACACACACTTACACCAAGCAACACAGACATACACTGACACCAAGTAACAAAGACATACACTGGCACCAAGTAACAAAGACATACACATACACCAAGTAACAAAGACAGACAATTACACCAAGTAACAAAGACATACACTGACACCCAGTAACACAGACAAACACTTACACCAAGCAACACGGACATACACTGACACCAAGTAACAAAGACATACACTGATACCCAGTAACACAGACACAAACTTACACCAAGTAACACAGACATACACTGACACCAAGTAACAAAGACATACACTGATACCCAAGAACACAGACACACACATACAACAAGTAACACCGACACACACTTAGACCAAATAACAAAGACATACACTTACACCAAGTAACACAGACATTCACTGACACCAAGAAACAAAGAGATACAATTACTCCAAGTAACAAAGACTCACACTTGCACCAAGTAACACAGATATACACTGACACCAAGGAACAAAGACACTCCCTTATACCATGTAACACAGACAACACTGACACCCAGTAACACAGACGCACACTTACACCAAGTAACACAGACATACACTGACACCAAGTAACAAAGACATACACTGATACCCAGTAACACAGACACACACGTACACCAAGTAACACAGACATGCACTGACACCAAGTCACAAAGACAAACACTGATACCCAGTAACACAGACACAAACGTACACCAAGTAACACAGACATACACTTCCACCAAGTAACAAAGACATACACTAACACCAAGTAACACTGACATACACTGACATCAAGTAACAAAGACATACAATTACACCAAGTAACAAAGACACACACTTACACCAAATAACAAAGACGGACACTGATACCCAGTAACACAGACACACACTTACACCAATTAAAACAGACATACACTGACACCCAATAAAACAAACAAACACAAACTGACACCCAGTAACACAGAGAAACACTAATAAACAGTAACAAAGACATACACTGACACCAAGTAACACAGTCACACACTGACACCCAGTAACAAAGAGATACACTGACACCAAGTAACAAAGACATACACTGATACCAAGTCACAAAGACATCCACTGATACCCAGTAACACAGACACACACTGAGACCAAGTAACAAAGATATACACTGACACCAAGTAACAAAGACATACACTTACACCAAGTAACAAAGACAGACAATTACACCAAGTAACAAAGACATACACTTACACCAAGTATTTTGACATACACTGACACCAAGTAACAAAGACACAGACTGATACCCAGTAACACAGACACAAACTTACACCAATTAACAAAGAAATACACTGACACCAAGTCACAAAGACACACACTGACACCAAGTAACAAAGACACACACTTACACCAAGTAACACTGACATACACTGACACTAAGTAACAAAGACATACACTGATACCCAGTAACACAGACACACACTTACACCAAGTGACACAGACATACACAGACACCAAGTAACAAAGACATACACTGATACCCAGGAAAATAGACACACACTTACACGAAGTAACTCAGACACACACTGGCACCCAGTAACACAGACACACACTTACACCAAGTAACACTGACATACACTGACACTAAGTAACAAAGACATACACTGATACCCAGTAACACAGACACACACTTACACCAAGTGACACAGACATACACAGACACCAAGTAAAAAAGACATACACTGATACCCAGGAACATAGACACACACTTACACGAAGTAACACAGACACACACTTACACCAAGTAACAAAGACATACACTTACACCAAGTAACACAGACAAACACTGACACCAATTAACAAAGACTTACAATTACACCATGTAACAAAGACACACACTTACATCAAGTAACAAAGACATACTATGACACCAAGTAACAAGGACATGCAATTGCACCAAGTAACAAAGACACACACTTACACCAAGTAATAAAGACATACACTGAATCCCAGTAACACAGACACACACTTACACCAAGTAACACAGACATACACTGACACCAAGTAACAAAGACATGCAATTACACCAAGTAACAAAGACACACACTTACACCAAGTATCAAAGACAGACACTGATACCCAGTAACACAGACACACACTTACACCAAGTAACAAAGACATACACTGACACCCAGTAACACAAACAAACACACACTGTCACCCAGTAACACAGCGAAACACGAATAAACAGTAACAAAGACATACACTGACACCAAGTAACAAAGACACACACTGACACCCAGTAACAAAGACATACTCTGACACCAAGTCACAAAGACATACACTGATACCAGGTCACAAAGACATACACTGATACCCAGTAACACAGACACACACTGACAGCAAGTAACAAAGACATACACTGACACCAAGTAACAAAGACATACACTTACACCAAGTCACAAAGACATACACTGATACCCAGTAACACAAACACACACTTACACCAAGTAACACAGACATACACTGACACCAAGTAACAAAGACATACACTGATACCCAGTAACACAGACACACACTTACACCAAGTGACACAGACATACACTGACACCAAGGTACAAAGACATACACTGATACCCAGTAACACAGACACACACTTACACCAAGTAACACAGACATACACTGACACCAATTAACAAAGACATACAATTAGACCAAGTAACAAAGACACACACTTACATCAAGTAACACAGATATACACTGACACCAAGTAACAAAGACACACACTTACACCAAGTAACATAGACACACACTGACACCCAGTAACACAGACACACACTTACACCAAGTAACACAGACATACAGTGACACCAAGCAACAAAGACATACACTGATACCCAGTAACACAGACACACACTTACACCAAGTAACACAGACATACACTGACACCAAGTAACAAAGACGTACACTGATACCCAGGAACACAGACACACACTTACACCAAGTAACAAAGACATACAATTACACCAAGTAACAAAGACACACACTTACACCAAGTAACACAGATATACACTGACACCAAGTAACAAAGACATGCACTGACACCCAGTAACACAGACACACACGGACACCCAGTTACAAAGACATACACTGACACCAAGTCACAAAGACATACACTGATACCCAGTAACACAGACACACACTGACACCCTGTAACAAAGACATACACTGATAGAAAGTCACAAAGACATCCACTGATACCCAGTAGCACAGACACACACTTACACCAAGTAACAAAGACATACACTGACACCAAGTAACAAAGACATACACTTACACCAAGTAACAAAGACACACACTTACACCAAGTAACACAGACGTACACTGACACCAAGTAACAAAGACATACGCTGATACCCAGTAACACAGACACACACTGACACCCGGTAACAAAGACATACACTGATACCAAGTCACAAAGACATACACTGATACCCAGTAACACAGACACACACTGACACCAAGTAACAAAGACACACACTGACACCAAGTAACAAAGACATACAATGATACCCAGTAACACAGACACACACTTACACCAAGTAACACAGACATACACTGAAACCAAGTCACAAAGCCACACACGGACGCACAGTAACAAAGACATACACTGATCCCAAGTCACAAAGACATACACTGATACCCAGTAACACAGACACACTCTTACACCAAGTAACACAGACATACACTGTCACCAAGTAACAAAGACATACACTGATACCCAGTAACACAGACACACACTAACACCAAGTAACAAAGACAGACACTGATACCCAGTAACACAGACACACACTTACACCAAGTAACAAAGACATACACTGGCACCAAGTAACAATACATACACATACACCAAGTAACAAAGACAGACAATTACACCAAGTAACAAAGACATACACTGACACCCAGTAACACAGACAAACACTTACACCAAGCAACACGGACATACACTGACACCATGCAACAAAGCCATACACTGATACCCAGTAACACAGACACAAACTTACACCAAGTAACACAGACATACACTGACACCAAGTAACAAAGACATACACTGATACCCAGGAACACAGACACACACATGCACCAAGTAACACAGACACACACTTACACCAAGTAACAAAGACATACACTTACACCAAGTAACACATACACTGACACCAAGGAACCAAGACATGCACTGGCACCCAGTAACACAGACAAACACGGACACCAAGTAACAAAGACACTTACTTATACCATGTAACACAGACACACACTGACACCCAGTAACACAGACGCACACTAACACCAAGTAACACAGACATACACTGACACCAAGTAACAAAGACATACACTGATACGCAGGAACACAGACACAAACGTACACCAGGTTACACAGACATACACTTACACCAAGTAACAAAGACATACACTAACACCAAGTAACACTGACATACACTGACATCAAGTAACAAAGACATACAATTACACCAAGTAACAAAGACACACACTTACACGAAGTAACAAAGACGGACACTGATACCCAGTAACACAGACACACACTTACACCAATTAACAAAGACATACACTGACACCCAATAACACAAACAAACACAAACTGACACCCAGTAACAAAGAGAAACACTAATAACAGTAACAAAGACATACACTGACACCAAGTAACTCAGTCACACACTGACACCCAGTAACAAAGAGATACACTGACACCAAGTAACAAAGACATCCACTGATACCAAGTCACAAAGACATACACTGATACCCAGTAACAGAGACACACACTGACACCAAGTAACAAAGATATACACTGACACCATGTAACAAAGGCATACACTTACACCAAGTAACAAAGACAGACAATTACACCAAGTATTTTGACATACACTGACACCAAGTAACAAAGACACACACTGATACCCAGTAACACAGACACACACTTACACCAATTAACAAAGACATACACTGACACCAAGTCACAAAGACACACACTGACACCAAGTAACAAAGACATACAGTATCACCAAGTCACAAAGACATACACTGATACCCAGTAACACAGACACACACTTACACCAAGTAACATAGACACACACTGGCACCCAGTAACACAGACACACACTTACACCAAGTAACACAGACATACACTGACACTTAGTAACAAAGACATACACTGATACCCAGTAACACAGACACCAAGTAACAAAGACAGACACTGATACCCAGGAACATAGACACACACTTACACCAAGTAACACAGACACACACTTACACCAAGTAACAAAGACATACACTTACACCAAGTAACACAGACATACACTGACACCAATTAACAAAGACATACAATTACACCAAGTAACAAAGTCACACACTTACATCAAGTAACACAGATATACACTGACACCAAGTAACACAGATATACACTGACACCAAGTAACAAAGACACACACTGACACCAAGTAACTCAGGCACACACTTACACCAAGTAACACAGACATACACTGACACCAAGTAACAAAGACATGCAATTACAGCAAGTAACACAGACATACACTGAAACCAAGTAACAAAGACATGCAATTACACCAAGTAACAAAGACACACACTTACACCAAGTTACAAAGACATACACTGATACCCAGTAACACAGACACACACTTACACCAAGTAACACAGACATACACTGACACCAAGTAACAAAGACATACACTGATACCCAGGAACGCAGACATACACTTACACCAAGTAACACAGACACACACTTACACCAAGTAACAAAGACATACACTTACACCAAGTAACACAGACATACACTGACACCAAGTAACAAAGACATGCAATTACGCCAAGTAACAAAGACACACACTTACACCAAGTATCAAAGACAGACACTGATACCCAGTAACACAGAGACACACTTACACCAAGTAACAAAGACATACACGGACACCCAGTAACACAAACAAACACACACTGACACCCAGCAACACAGAGAAACACTAATAAACAGTAACAAAGACATACACTGACACAAAGTAACAATGACACACACTGACACCCAGTAACAAAGACATACTCTGACACCAAGTCACAAAGACATACACTGATACCAGGTCACAAAGACATACACGGATACCCAGTAACACAGACACACACTGACAGCAAGTAACAAAGACATACACTGACACCAAGTAACAAAGACATACACTTACACCAAGTACCAAAGACGGACAATTACACCAAGTAACACAGACATACATATACACCAAGTATTTTGACATACACTGACACCAAGTAACAAAGACATACACTGATACCCAGTAACACAGACACACATTTACACCAAGTAACAAAGACATACACTGACACCAAGTCACAAAGACACACACTGACACCCAGTAACAAAGACATACACTGACACCAAGTCACAAAGACATACACTGATACCCAGTAACACAAACACACACTTAAACCAAGTAACACAGACATACACTGACACCCAGTAACACAGACACACACGGACACCAAGTAACAAAGACACAGACTTACACCAAGTAACACAGACACACACTTGCACCCAGTAACACAGACACACACTTACCCCAAGTAACACAGACATACACTTACCCCAAGTAACACAGACATACACTGACACCAAGTAACAAAGACATACACTGATACCCAGTAACACAGGCACACACTTACACCAAGTAACAATGACATAAACTGACACCAAGTCACAAAGACACACACTGACACCCAGTAACAAAGACACACACTTACACCAAGTAAGAAAGACAGACACTGATACCCAGTAACACAGACACACACTTACACCAAGTAACAAAGACATACACTGACACCCAGTAACACAGACACACACGGACACCAAGAAACAAAGACACACACTTACACCCAGTAACACAAACAAACACACACTGTCACCCAGTACTACATAGAAACACTGATAAACAGTAACAAAGACATGCACTGACACCAAGTAACACAGGCACACACTGACACCCAGTAACAAAGACATACACTGACACCAAGTAACAAAGACATACACTGATACCATGTCACAAAGACATACACTGATACCCAGTAACACAGACACACACTGACACCAAGTAACAAAGACATACACTGACACCAAGTAACAAAGACATACACTTACACCAAGTATTTTGACATACACTGACACCAAGTCACAAAGACACACAATGACACCCGGTAACAAAGACATACACTGACACCAAGTAACACAGACATACATTGACACCCAGTAACACAGACACACACTTACACCAAGTAACAAAGACATACACTGATACCCAGTAACACAGACACACACTTACACCACGTAACACAGACACACACTGACACCCAGTAAAACAGACACACACTTACACCAAGTAGCAAAGAAATACACTGACACCAGTAACAAAGACATACACTGACACCCAGTAACGCAGACACACACGGACACCAAGTAACAAAGACATAGACTTACACCAAGTAACACAGACACACACTGACACCCAGTAACACAGGCACACACTTACACCAAGTAACACAGACATACACTGACACCAAGTAACAAAGACACACACTGATACCCAGTAACACAGACACACACTTACACCAAGTAACACAGACAGACACTGACATCAAGTAACAAAGATATACACTAATACCCAGGAACATAGACACACACTTACACCAAGTAACAAAGACAGACACTGATACCCAGTAACACAGACACACACTTACACCAAGTAACAAAGAGATACACTGATACCAAGTAACAAAGACATACACTGATACCCAGTAACACAGACACACACTTACCCCAAGTAACACAGACATACACTGACACCAAATAACAAAGACATACACTGATACCCAGGAACACAGACACACACTTACACCAAGTAACACAGACACACACTTTTACCAAGTAGCAAAGACATACACTTACATCAAGTAACACAGACCTACACTGACACCAAGTAACAAAGTCATACAATTACAGCATGTAACAAAGACACACACTTACACCAAGTAACTAAGAAAGATACTGATACCCAGTAATACAGACACACACTTACACCAAGTAACACAGACATACACTGACAACCAGTAACACAAACAAACACACACTGACACCCAGTAACACAGAGAAACACTAATAAACAGTAACAAAGACATAAACTGACACGAAGTAACAAACACACACACTGACACCCATTAACAAAGACATACACTGACACCAAGTCACAAAGACATACACTGATACCAAGTCACAAAGACATATACTGATACCCAGCAACACAGACACACACTGACACCAAGTAACAAAGACATACACTGACACCAAGTAACAAAGACATACAATTATACCAAGTAACAAAGACGGACAATTACACCAAGTAAAAGGACATACATATACACCAAGTATTGTGACACACACTGACACCAAGCAACAAAGACATACACTGACACCAAGTCACAAAGACATACACTGATACCCAGTAACACAAACACACACTTACACCAAGTCACAAAGACACACACTGACACCCAGTAACAAAGACATACACTGACACCAAGTCACAAAGACATACACTGATACCAGTAACACAAACACACACTTAAACCAAGTAACACAGACATACACTGACACCCAGTAACACAGACACACACGGACACCAAGTAACAAAGACACAGACTTACACCAAGTAACACAGACACACACTTGCACCCAGTAACACAGACACACACTTACCCCAAGTAACACAGACATACACTTACCCCAAGTAACACAGACATACACTGACACCAAGTAACAAAGACATACACTGATACCCAGTAACACAGGCACACACTTACACCAAGTAACAATGACATAAACTGACACCAAGTCACAAAGACACACACTGACACCCAGTAACAAAGACACACACTTACACCAAGTAACAAAGACATACACTGACACCCAGTAACACAGACACACACGGACACCAAGTAACAAAGACACACACTTACACCCAGTAACACAAACAAACACACACTGTCACCCAGTACTACATAGAAACACTGATAAACAGTAACAAAGACATGCACTGACACCAAGTAACACAGACACACACTGACACCCAGTAACAAAGACATACACTGACACCAAGTAACAAAGACATACACTGATACCATGTCACAAAGACATACACTGATACCCAGTAACACAGACACACACTGACACCAAGTAACAAAGACATACACTGACACCAAGTAACAAAGACATACACTTACACCAAGTATTTTGACATACACTGACACCAAGTCACAAAGACACACAATGACACCCGGTAACAAAGACATACACTGACACCAAGTAACACAGACATACATTGACACCCAGTAACACAGACACACACTTACACCAAGTAACAAAGACATACACTGATACCCAGTAACACAGACATACACTGACACCCAGTAACGCAGACACACACGGACACCAAGTAACAAAGACATAGACTTACACCAAGTAACACAGACACACACTGACACCCAGTAACACAGGCACACACTTACACCAAGTAACTCAGACACACACTGACACCCAGTAACACAGACACACACTTACACCAAGTAACAAAGAAATACACTGACACCAGTAACAAAGACATACACTGACACCCAGTAACGCAGACACACACGGACACCAAGTAACAAAGACATAGACTTACACCAAGTAACACAGACACACACTGACACCCAGTAACACAGGCACACACTTACACCAAGTAACACAGACATACACTGACACCAAGTAACAAAGACACACACTGATACCCAGTAACACAGACACACACTTACACCAAGTAACACAGACAGACACTGACACCAAGTAACAAAGATATACACTAATACCCAGGAACATAGACACACACTTACACCAAGTAACAAAGACAGACACTGATACCCAGTAACACAGACACACACTTACACCAAGTAACAAAGAGATACACTGATACCAAGTAACAAAGACATACACTGATACCCAGTAACACAGACACACACTTACCCCAAGTAACACAGACATACACTGACACCAAATAACAAAGACATACACTGATACCCAGGAACACAGACACACACTTACACCAAGTAACACAGACACACACTTTTACCAAGTAGCAAAGACATACACTTACATCAAGTAACACAGACCTACACTGACACCAAGTAACAAAGTCATACAATTACAGCATGTAACAAAGACACACACTTACACCAAGTAACTAAGAAAGATACTGATACCCAGTAACACAGACACACACTTACACCAAGTAACACAGACATACACTGACACCCAGTAACACAAACAAACACACACTGACACCCAGTAACACAGAGAAACACTAATAAACAGTAACAAAGACATAAACTGACACGAAGTAACAAACACACACACTGACACCCAGTAACAAAGACATACACTGACACCAAGTCACAAAGACATACACTGATACCAAGTCACAAAGACATATACTGATACCCAGCAACACAGACACACACTGACACCAAGTAACAAAGACATACACTGACACCAAGTAACAAAGACATACAATTATACCAAGTAACAAAGACGGACAATTACACCAAGTAAAAGGACATACATATACACCAAGTATTGTGACACACACTGACACCAAGCAACAAAGACATACACTGACACCAAGTCACAAAGACATACACTGATACCCAGTAACACAAACACACACTTACACCAAGTAACAAAGACATACACTGACACCAAGTCACAAAGACACACACTGACACCCAGTAACAAAGACACACACTGACACCACTTCACAAAGACATACACTGATGCCCAGTAACACAAACACACACTTACACCAAGTAACACAGACATACACTGACACCCAGTAACACAGACACACACGGACACCAAGTAACTAAGACACAGACTTACACCAAGTAACACAGACACACACTTACACCCAGTAACACAGACACACATTTACACCAAGTAACAAATACATACACTGATACCCAGTAACACAGACACACACTTACACCAAGTAACAAAGACATACACTGACACCCAGTAACACAGACACACACGGACACCAAGTAACTAAGACACAGACTTACACCAAGTAGCACAGTCACACACTTACACCCAGTAACACAGACACACACTTACACCAAGTAACACAGACAGACACTGACACCAAGTAACAAAGACATACACTGATACCCAGTAACACAGGCACACACTTACACCAAGTAACAATGACATAAACTGACACCAAGTCACAAAGACACACACTGACACCCAGTAACAAAGACATACACTGACACCATGTCACAAAGACATACACTGATACCCAGAAACACAGACACACATTTACACCAAGTAACACAGACATACACTGACACCAAGTAACAAAGACATGCACTGATACCCCGTAACACAGACACACACTTACACCAAGTAACAAAGACAGACACTGATACCGAGTAACACAGACACACACTTACGCCAAATAACAAAGACATACACTTATATCAAGTAACAAAGACATACACTGACACCCAGTAACACAGACACACACGGACACCAAGTAACAAAGACACACACTGACACACAGTAACACAAACAAACACACAGTGACACCCAGTAATACAGAGAAACACTGATAAACAGTAACAAAGACATGCACTGACACCAAGTAACACAGACACACACTGACACCCAGTAACAAAGACATGCACTGACACCAAGTAACAAAGACATGCACTAATACCAAGTCACAAAGACATACACTGATACCCAGTAACACAGACACACACTGACACCAAGTAACAAAGGCATACACTGACACCAAGTAACAAAGACATACACTGATACCCAGTAACACAGACACACACTTACACCAAGTAACAAAGACATACACTGACACCAAGTCACAAAACATACACTGATACCCAGTAACACAGACAGACATCCTACACCAAGTAACACAGGCAGACACTGACACCCAGTAACACAGACACACACTTACACCAAGTAACAAAGAAATACACTGACACCCAGTAACAAAGACATACACTGACACCCAGTAACACAGACACACACGGACACCAAGTAACAAAGACATAGGCTTACACCAAGTAACACAGACACACACTGACACCCAGTAACACAGACACACACTTACACCAAGTAACACAGACATACACTGACACCAAGTAACAAAGACATACACTGATACCCAGTAACACAGACACACACTTACACCAAGTAACACAGACATACACTGACACCAAGTAACAAAGACATACACTGGTACCCAGGAACAGAGACACACACTTACACCAAGTAACAAAGACAGACACTGATACCCAGTAACACAGACACACACTTACACCAAGTAACAAAGACAGACACTGACACCAAGTAACAAAGAAATACACTGATACCCAGTAACACAGACACACACTTACACCAAGTAACACAGAAATACACTGACACCCAGTAACACAGACATACTCTGATACCCAGGAACACAGACACACACTTACACCAAGTAATACAGACACACACTTACACCAAGTAACAAAGACATACACTTACACCAAGTAACACAGACATACACTGACACCAAGTAGCAAAGACGTACAATTACACCAAGTAACAAAGAGACACACTTACACCAAGTAACAAAGACAGACACTGATACCCAGGAACACAGACACACACTTACACCAAGTAACGAGGACATACACTAACACCCAGTAACACAAACAAACACACACTGACACCAAGTAACACAGAGAAACACTAATAAACAGTAACAAAGACATACACTGACACCAAGTAACAAAGACACACACTGACACTCAGTAACAAGGACATACACTGACACCAAGTCACAAAGACATACACTGATACCAAGTCACAAAGACAAACACTGATACCCAGTAACACAGACACACAATGACACCAAGTAACAAAAACATACACTGACACCAAGTAACAAAGACATACACTTACACCAAGTAACAAAGATGGACAATTACACCAAGTAACAAAGACATACATATACAACAAGTATTTTGACATACACTGACACCAAGTAACAAAGACATACACTGATACCCAGTAACACAGACACACATTTACACCAGGTAACAAAGACATACACTGACACCAAGTCATAAAGACACACACTGACACCCAGTAACAAAGACATACACTGATACCCAGTAACACAAACACCACTTACACCAAGTAACACAGACATACACTGACACCCAGTAACACAGACACACACTTACACCAAGTAACAAAGACACAGACTTACACCAAGTAACACAGGCACACACTTACACCCAGTAATACAGACACACACTTACACCAATTAACACAGACATGCACTGACACCAAGTAACAAAGACAATCACTGATACCCAGTAACACAGGCACACACTTACACCAAGTAACAATGACATAAACAGACACCAAGTCACAAAGACACACACTGACACCCAGTAACAAAGACATACTCTGACACCATGTCACAAAGACATACACTGATACCCAGCAACACAGACATACACTGACACCAAGTAACAAAGACATGCACTGATACCCAGTAACAGAGATACAGACTTACACCAAGTAACAAAGACAGACAATGATACCCAGTAACACAGAAACACACTTACACCAAGTCACAAAGACATACACTTACATCAAGTAACAAAGACATAAACTGACACCCAGGAACACAGTCACACATGGACACCAAATAACAAAGACACACACTTACACCCAGTAACACATACAAACACACACTGACACCCAGTAATACAGAGAAACACAGATAAACAGTAACAAAGACATACACTGACACCACGTAGCACAGACACACACTGACACCTAGTAACAAAGACATACACTGACACCAAGTAACAAAGACATACACTGATACCAAGTCACAAAGACATACACTGATACCCAGTAACACAGACACACACTGACACCAAGTAACAAAGACATACACTGACACCAAGTAACAAAGACACACACTGACACCCAGTAACAAAGACATACACTGACACCAAGTCACAAAGACGGACACTGATACCAAGTCACAAATACATACACTGATACCCAGTAACACAGACACACACTGACACCAAGTAACAAAGACATACACTGACACCAAGTAACAAAGACATACACTTACACCAAGTAACAAAGACCGACAATTACACCAAGTAACAAAGACATACATATACAACAAGTATTTTGACATCCACTGACACCAAGTAACAAAGTCTTACACTGATACCCTTAACAGAGACACACATTTACACCAAGCAACAAAGACATACACTGACACCCAGTAACAAAGACATACACTTACACCAAGTAACAAAGACATACACTGACACCCAGTAACACAGACACACACGGACACCAAGTAACAAAGACACAGACTTACACCAAGTAACACAGACACACACTTACACCCAGTAACACAGACACACATTTACACCAAGGAACACAGACACACACTGACACCAAGTAACATAGACATACACTGACACCCAGTAACACAGGCACACACTTACACCAAGAAACAATGACATAAACTGACACAAAGTCACAAAGACACACACTGACACCCAGTAACAAAGACATTCACTGACACCATGTCACAAAGACATACACTGATACCCAGTAACACAGACACACATTTGCACCAAGTAACAAAGACATAAACTTACAACAAGTAACACAGACATACACTGACACCAAGTAACAAAGTCATACAATTACAGCATGTAACAAAGACACACACTTACACCAAGTACCTAAGAAAGATACTGATAACCAGTAACACAGACACGCACTTACACCAAGAAACACAGACATACACTGACACCCAGTAACACAAACAAACACCCACTGACACCCAGTAACACTGAGAAACACTAATAAACAGTAACAAAGACATAAACTGACACCAAGTAACAAAGACACACACTGGCACCCAGTAACAAAGACATACACTGACACCAAGTCACAAAGACATACACTGATACCAAGTCACAAAGACATACACTGATACCCAGCAACACAGACACACACTGACACCAAGTAACAAAGACATACACTTATACCAAGTAACAAAGACGGACAATTACACCAAGTAAAAAGACATACATATACACCAAGTATTGTGACACACACTGACACCAAGTAACAAAGACATACACTGACACCAAGTCACAAAGACATACACTGATACCCAGTAACACAAACACACACTTGCACCAAGTAACAAAGACATACACTGACACCAAGTCACAAAGACACACACTGACACATAGTAACAAAGACACACACTGACACCATGTCACAAAGACATACACTGATGCCCAGTAACAAAAACACACACTTACACCAAGTAACACAGACATACACTGACACCCAGTAACACAGACACACACGGACACCAAGTAACTAAGACACAGACTTACACCAAGTAACACAGACACACACTTACACCCAGTAACACAGACACACACTGACACCAAGTAACAAAGACATACACTGATACCCAGTAACACAGACACACACTTACACCAAGTAACAAAGACATACACTGACACCCAGTAACACAGACAGACACGGACACCAAGTAACTAAGACACAGACTTACACCAAGTAACACAGACACACACTTACACCCAGTAACACAGACACACACTTACACCAAGGAACAATGACATAAACTGACACCAAGTCACAAAGACATACACTGATACCCAGTAACACAGACACACATTTACACCAAGTAACACAGACATACACTGACACCAAGTAACAAAGACATGCACTGACACCCAGTAACACAGACACACACTTACACCAAGTAACAAAGACAGACACTGATACCCAGTAACACAGACACACACTTACGCCAAATAACAAAGACAGACACTGACACCAAGTAACAAAGACATACACTGATACCCAGTAACACAGGCACACACTTACACCAAGGAACAATGACATAAACTGACACCAAGTCACAAAGACATACACTGATACCCAGTAATACAGACACACATTTACACCAAGTAACACAGACATACACTGGCACCAAGTAACAAAGACATGCACTGACACCCAGTAACACAGACACACACTTACACCAAGTAACAAAGACAGACACTGATACCCAGTAACACAGACACACACTTACGCCAAATAACAAAGACATACGCTTACATCAAGTAACAAAGACATACACTGACACCCAGTAACACAGACACACACGGACACCAAGTAACAAAGACACACACTTACACCCAGTAACACAAATAAACACACAGTGACACCCAGTAATACAGAGAAACACTGATAAACAGTAACAAAGACATGCACTGACACCAAGTAACACAGACACACACTGACACCCAGTAACAAAGACATACACTGACACCAAGTAACAAAGACATGCACTGATACCAAGTCACAAGGACAGACACTGATAACCAGTAACACAGACACACACTGACACCAAGTAACAAAGGCATACACTGACACCAAGTAACAAAGACATACACTTCCACCAAGTAACAAAGACAGACAATTACACCAAGTAACAAACACATACACTTACACCAAGTATTTTGACATACACTGACACAAAGTAACAAAGACATACACTGATACCCAGTAACACAGACACACACTTAAACCAAGTAACAAAGACATACACTGACACCAAGTCACAAAGACACACACTGACACCCAGTAACAAAGACATACACTGACACCAAGTCACAAAGACATACACTGATACCCAGTAACACAGACAGACACTTACACCAAGTAACACAGACAGACACTGACACCCAGTTACACAGACACACACTTACACCAAGTAACAAAGAAATACACTGACACCCAGTCACAAAGACATACACTGACACCCAGTAACACAGACACACACGGACACCAAGTAACAAAGACATAGACTTACACCAAGTAACACAGACACACACTGATACCCAGTAACACAGACACACACTTACACCAAGTAACAAAGACATACACTGGTACCCAGGAACAGAGACACACAATTACACCAAGTAACAAAGACAGACACTGATACCCAGTTACACAGACACACACTTACACCAAGTAACAAAGACAGACACTGACACCAAGTAACAAAGACATACACTGATACCCAGTAACACAGACACACACTTACACCAAGTAACACAGAAATACACTGACACCCAGTAACACAGACATACACTGATACCCTGGAACACAGACACACACTTACACCAAGTAACACAGACACGCACTTACACCAAGTAACAAAGACATACACTTACACCAAGTAACAAAGACATACACTGATACCCAGTAACACAGACACACACTTACACCAGGTAACACAGAAATACACTGACACCCAGTAACACAGACATACACTGATAACCAGTAACACAGACACACACTGACACCAAGTAACAAAGGCATACACTGACACCAAGTAACAAAGACATACACTTCCACCAAGTAACAAAGACAGACAATTACACCAAGTAACAAACACATACACTTACACCAAGTATTTTGACATACACTGACACAAGGTAACAAAGACATACACTGATACCCAGTAACACAGACACACACTTAAACCAAGTAACAAAGACATACACTGACACCAAGTCACAAAGATACTCAATGACACCCAGTAACAAAGACATACACTGACACCAAGTCACGAAGACATACACTGATACCCAGTAACACAGACAGACACTTACACCAAGTAACACAGACAGACACTGACACCCAGTAACACAGACACACACTTACACCAAGTAACAAAGAAATACACTGACACCCAGTCACAAAGACATACACTGACACCCAGTAACACAGACACACACGGACACCAAGTAACAAAGACATAGACTTACACCAAGTAACACAGACACACACTGACTCCCAGTAACACAGACACACACTTACACCAAGTAACAAAGACATACACTGGTACCCAGGAACAGAGACACACACTTACACCAAGAAACAAAGACAGACACTGATACCCAGTAACACAGACACACACTTACACCAAGTAACAAAGACAGACACTGACACCAAGTAACAAAGACATACACTGATACCCAGTAACACAGACACACACTTACACCAAGTAACACAGAGATACACTGACACCCAGTAACACAGACATACACTGATACCCTGGAACACAGACACACACTTACACCAAGTAACACAGACACACACTTACACCAAGTAACAAAGACATACACTTACACCAAGTAACACAGACATACACTGACACCAAGTAACAAAGTCATACAATTTCACCAAGTAACAAAGAGACACACTTACACCAAGTAACAAAGACAGACACTGATACCCAGTAACACAGACACACACTTACACCAAGTAACAAAGACATGCACTAACACCCAGTAACACAAACAAACACACACTGACACCCAGTAACACAGAGAAACACTAATAAACAGTAACAAAGACATACACTGACACAAAGTAACAAAGACACACACTGACACCTA
Source organism: Heterodontus francisci (assembly GCF_036365525.1). Taxonomy (NCBI): domain Eukaryota; kingdom Metazoa; phylum Chordata; class Chondrichthyes; order Heterodontiformes; family Heterodontidae; genus Heterodontus; species Heterodontus francisci. The sequence goes on along the minus strand of NC_090409.1, from coordinate 11,936,070 downwards.
GTAACAAGGACATGCACTGATACCCAGTAACACAGACACACACTTACACCAAGTAACACAGAAATACACTGACACCCAGTAACACAAACAAACACACAGTGACACCCAGTAATGCAGAGAAACACTGATAAACAGTAACAAAGACATGCACTGACACCAAGTATCAAAGACATACACTGACACCAAGTCACAAAGACACACACTGACACCAAGTCACAAAGACATACACTGATACCAAGTCACAAAGACATACACTGATACCCAGTAACACAGATACACACTGACACCAAGTAACAAAGACATACACTGACACCAAGTAACAAAGACATACACTTACACCAAGTAACAAAGACGGACAATTACACCAAGTAACAAAGACATACATATACAACAAGTATTTTGACATACACTGACACCAAGTAACAAAGACATACACTGATACCCAGTAACACAAACACACACTTACACCAAGTAACACAGACATACACTGACACCCAGTAACACTGACACACACTTACACCAAGTAACAAAGCCATACACTGACACCCAGTAACACAGACACACACGGACACCAAGTAACAAATACACAGACTTACACCAAGTAACACAGGCACACACTTACACCCAGTAACACAGACACACACTTACACCAAGTAACACAGACATACACTGACACCAAGTAACAAAGACAATCACTGATACCCAGTAACACAGGCACACACTTACACCAAGTAACAATGACATAAACTGACACCAAGTCACAAAGACACACACTGACACTCAGTAACAAAGACATACTCTGACACCATGTCACAAAGACATACACTGATACCCCGTAACACAGACACACATTTACACCAAGTAACACAGACATACACTGACACCAAGTAACAAAGACATGCACTGATACCCAGTAACACAGATACAGACTTACACCAAGTAACAAAGACTGAAACTGATACCCAGTAACACAGACACACACTTACTCCAAGTCACAAACACATACACTTACATCAAGTAACAAAGACATACACTGACACCCAGTAACACAGACACACACGGACACCAAGTAACAAAGACACACACTTACACCCAGTAACACAAACAAACACACACTGACACCCAGTAATACAGAGAAACACTGATAAACAGTAACAAAGACATACACTGACACCAAGTAGCACAGACACACACTGACACCCAGTAACAAAGACATACACTGACACCAAGTAACAAAGACATACACTGATACCAAGTCACAAAGACATACACTGATACCCAGTAACACAGACACACACTGACACCAAGTAACAAAGACATACACTGACACCAAGTAACAAAGACATACACTTACACCAAGTAACAAAGACAGACAAATACACCAAGTAACAAAGACACACACTGACACCCAGTAACAAAGACATACACTGACACCAAGTCACAAAGACATACAATTACACCAAGTAACACAGACATGCACTGACACCCAGTAACAAAGACATACACTTATACCCAGGAACACAGACACACACTTACACCAAGTAACACAGACACACACTTACACCAAGTAACAAAGACATACACTGACACCAAGTAACAAAAACATACAATTACACCAAGTAACAAAGACATACACTGACACCAAGAAACACAGACATACACTGACACCAAGTAACAAAAACATACAATTACACCAAGTAACACAGACATACACTGACACCAAGTAACAAAAACATACAATTACACCAAGTAACAAAGACATACACTGACACCCAGTGACACAAACAAACACACACTGGCACCCAGTAACACAGAGAAACACTAATAAACAGTAACAAAGACATACACTGACACCCAGTAACAAAGACATACACTGACACCAAGTCACAAAGACGTACACTGATACCAAGTCACAAATACATACACTGATACCCAGTAACACAGACACACACTGACAACAAGTAACAAAGACATACACTGACACCAAGTAACAAAGACATACACTTACACCAAGTAACAAAGACGGACAATTACACCAAGTAACAAATACATACAGATACAACAAGTATTTTGACATCCACTGACACCAAGTAACAAAGACATACACTGATACCCAGTAACACAGACACACATTTACACCAAGTAACAAAGTCATACACTGACACCAAGTCACAAAGACGCACACTGACACCCAGTAACAAAGACATACACTGACACCAAGTCACAAATTCATACACTGATACCCAGTAACACAAACACACACTGACACCAAGTAACACAGACATACACTGACACCCAGTAACACAGACACACACTTACACCAAGTAAAAAGGCATACACTGACACCCAGTAACACAGACACACACGGACACCAAGTAACAAAGACACAGACTTGCACCAAGTAACACAGACACACACTTACACCCAGTAACACAGACACACACTTACACCATGTAACAATGACATAAACTGACACCAAGTCACAAAGACGCACACTGACACCCAGTAACAAAGACATACACTGACACCATGTCACAAAGACATACACTGATACCCAGTAACACAGACACACATTTAAACCAAGTAACACAGACATACACTGACACCAAGTAACAAAGGCATGCACTGATACCCAGTAACACAGACACACACTTACACCAAGTAACAAAGACATACACTGATACCCAGTAACACAGACACACACTTCCACCAAGTAACAAAGACACACACTTACATCAAGTAACAAAGACATACACTGACACCCAGTAACACAGACACACACGGACACCAAGTAACAAAGACACACACTTGCACCCAGTAACACAAACAAACACACACTGACACCCAGTAATACAGAGAAACAATGATAAACAGGAACAAAGACATACACTTACAACAAGTATTTTGACATACACTGACACGAAGTAACAAAGACATACACTGATACCCAGTAACACAGACACACACTTACACCAAGTAACAAAGACACACACTTACACCAAGTAATACAGACATACACTGACACCAAGTAACAAAGACAGACAATTACACCAAGTAACAAAGACATACACTTACACCAAGTATTTTGACATACACTGACACCAAGTAACAAAGACATACACTGATACCCAGCAACACAGACACACACTTACACCCAGTAACAAAGACATACACTGACACCAAGTCACAAAGACATACAATTACACCAAGTAACAAAGACATACACTTACACCAAGTATTTTGACATACACTGACACCAAGTAACAAAGACATACACTGATACCCAGTAACACAGACACACACTTACACCAAGTAACACAGACATACACTGGCACCAAGTAACAAAGACACAGACTTACACCAAGTAACACAGACACACACTGACACCCAGTAACACAAACAAACACACTGACACCAAGTAACACAGACATACACTGACACCAAGTAACAAAGACATAGACTGATACCCAGTAACACAGGCACACACTGGGGGGGGGGGGGGGGGGGGCGGCGGGGGGCACATTGGCGCAGCGGTTAGCACCGCAGCCTCACAGCTCCAGGGACCCGGGAACGATTCTGGGTACTGACTGTGCGGAGTTTGCATGTTCTCCCCTTGTCTGCGTGGGTTTCCTCCGGGTGCTCCGGTTTCCTCCCACATGCCAAAGACTTGCAGGTTGACAGGTTAATTGGCCATCATAAATTGCCCCTAGTATAGGCAGGTGGTAGGGAAATATATAGGGACAGTTGGGGATGTGATTGGAATACGGGATTAGTGTAGGATTATTATAAATGGGTGGTTGATGGTCGGCACAGACTCGGTGGGCCGAAGGGCCTGTCAAAGTGCTGTATCTCCAAACTAAACTAAGTGCTGACACCTAGTGTCACAGACACACACTGACACCCAGTAACACAAACAAACACACACTGACACCCAGTAACATAGAGAAACACTGATAAACAGGAACAAAGACATACACTGACACCAAGTAACACAGACACACACTGACACCCAGTAACAAAGACATACACTGACACCAAGTCAGAAAGACATTCACTGATACCAAGTCACAAAGACATACACTGATACCCAGTAACACAACCACACACTGACACCAAGTCACAAAGACATACACTGATACCCAGTAACACAGTGATACACTTACACCAAGTAACAAAGACAGGCAATTACAACAAGTAACAAAGACATACAATTACACCAAGTATTTTGACATACACTGACACCAAGTAACAAAGACAGACACTGATACCCAGTAAAACAGACACACACTTACAACAAGTAACAAAGACAGACACTGACACCAAGTCACAAAGACACACACTGACACCCAGTAACAAAGACATACACTGACACAAAGTCACAAAGTCATAAAAATTCTACCCAGTAACACAGACACACACTTACACCAAGTAACACAGACTTACACTTACACCCAGTAACACAGACACACAATTACACCAAGTAACAAAGACATACACTGACACCCAGTAACAAAGACATACACTGACACCAAGTCACAAAGACATACACTGATACCCAGTAACAGACACACACTTACACCAAGTAACACAGACATACACTGACACCAAGTAACAAAGACATACACTGACACCCAGTAACAAAGACATACACTGACACCAAGTCACAAAGACAAACACTGATACCAAGTAACAAAGACATACAATTACACCAAGTAACAAAGACACACATACACCAAGTAACACAGACATGCATTGACAACAAGTAACAAAGACATTCACTGTTACCCAGTAACACAGACACACACTTACACCAAGTAACAAAGACCTACACTGATGCCAAGTAACACAGACACACACTTACACCAAGTAACACAGACACACACTTACACCAAGTAACAAAGACATACACTGACACCAAGTAACAAAGACAGACACTTACACCACGTGACACAGACATACACTGAAACCAGGTAACAAAGACATACAATTACACCATGTAACAAAGACACACACTTACACCAAGTAACACAGACATACACTGACACCATGTGACAAAGACATGCACTGATACCCAGTAACAAAGACATACAATGACACAAAGTAACAAAGACATACACAGACACCCAGTAACACAGACACACACTTACACCAAGTAACAAAGACATACACTGACACCCAGTAACAAAGACTTACACAGACACCAAGTCACAAAGACATACACTGATACCCAGTAACACAGACACACACTTACACCAAGTTACAAAGACATACACTTACACCAATTGACACAGACATATTCTGACACCAAGTGACGAAGACATACACTTACACCAAGTAACAAAGACAGACAATTACACCAAGTAACAAACACATACACTGACCCCAAGTAACACAGACATACACTGATACCCAGTAACACAGACACACACTTACACCAAGTAACAAAGACAGACACTGATACCCAGTAACACAGACACACACTTACACCATGTTACAAAGACATACACTTACACCAATTAACACAGACATATTCTGACACCAAGTATTTTGACTTACACTTACACCAAGTAACAAAGACATACACTGACACCCAGTAACAAAGACATACACTGACACCAAGTCACAAACACATACAGTGACACCAAGTAACAAAGACATACACTTACACCAAGTAACAAAGACATACACTGATACCCAGTCACACAGACACACACTGACCCCCAGTTAGAAACACCCACTGACTCCCAGTAACACAGACGCACACTGGCCCCCAGTAACACAGACATCCACTGACACCAAGTCACAAAGACACACACTGACACCCAGTAACAAAGACATACACTGACACCAAGTCACAAAGACATACACTGATACACAGACACACACTTACACCAAGTAACACAGACATACACTGACACCAAGTAACAAAGACATACACTGATACTCAGTATCACAGACACACACGTGCACCAAGTATCAAAGACATACACTGACACCAAGTCACAAAGACACACACTGACACCCAGTAACAAAGACATACACTGATACCAAGTCACAAAGACATACACTGATACCCAGGAACACAGACACACACTGACACCCAGTAACAAAGACATACACTGATAACAATTCACAAAGACAGACACTGATACCCAGTAACACAGACACAGACTGACACCCAGTAACAAAGACATACACTGATACCAAGTCACAAAGACATACACTGATACCCAGTAACACAGACACACACTGACACCCAGTAACAAAGACATACACTGACACCAAGTCACAAAGACATACACTGATGCACTGTAACACAGACACACACTGACACCAAGTAACAAAGACACATACTGACACCAAGTAACAAAGACATACACTTACACCAAGTAACAAAGACACACACTTACACCAAGGAACACAGACATACACTGACACCAAGTAACAAATACATACACTTACACCAAGTAACAAAGACAGACAATTACACCAAGTAACAAAGACATACACTTACACCAAGTATTTTGACATGCACTGAAACCAAGTAACAAAGACATACACTGATACCCAGTGACACAGAAACAAAATTACACCATGTAACAAAGACATACACTGATACCCAGTAACACAGGCACACACTGGGGGTGGGGGGGGGGGCACATTTTAGCAGTGGTTAGCACCGCAGCCTCACAGCTCCAGGGACCCGGGTTCGATTCTGGGTACTGCCTGTGCGGAGTTTGCAAGTTCTACCTGTGTCTGCGTGAGTTTCCTCCGGGTGCTCCGGTTTCCACCCACATGCCAAAGTCTTGCAGGTTGGTAGGCTAATTGGACATCATAAATTGCCCCTCGAATAGGTAGGTGGTAGGGAAATATATAGGGACAGGTGGGGATGTGATAGGAATACGGGATTAGTGTGGGATTAGTATTAATGGGTGGTTGACGGTCGGCACAGACTCGGTGGGCCGACGGGCCTGTTCAAGTGCTGGATCTCTAAACTAAACTAAATACTGACACCTCGTGTCACAGACACACAGTGACACCCAGTAACAAAAACAAACACACACTGACACCCAGTAACAGAGAACCACAGGCACACAGTAACAAAGACATACACTGACACCAAGTAACACAGACACACACTGACACCAAGTATCAAAGATATACACTGACACCAAGTAACAAAGACATACACTTACACCAAGTAACAAAGACAGACAATTACACCAAGTAACAAACACATACACTGACACCAAGTAACAAACACATACACTGATACCCAGTAACACAGACACACACTTACACCAAGTAACAAAGACAGACACTGATACCCAGTAACACAGATACAAACTTACACCAAGTAACAAAGACATACACTTACACCAAGTAACACAGACATACTCTTACACCAAGTATTTTGACTTACACTTACACCAAGTAACAAAGACATACACTGACACCCAGTAACAAAGACATACACTTACACCAAGTGACAAAGACATACACTGATACCCAGTAACACAGACACGCACTGACACCCAGTTAGAAACACACACTGACCCCCAGTAACACAGACACACACTGACCCACAGTAACACAGACATACACTGACACCAAGTCACAAAGACACACACTGACACCCAGTAACCAAGACATACAGTGACACCAAGTCACAAAGACCTACACTGATACATAGACACACACATACACCAAGTAACACAGACATACACTGACACCAAGTATCAAAGACATACACTGATACCCAGTAACACAGACACACACTTACACCAAGTAACAAAGACAGACACTGATACCCAGTAACACAGACACACACTTACACCAAGTAACAAAGACATACACTTACACTAAGTAACACAGACATACTCTTACACCAAGTATTTTGACTTACACTTACACCAAGTAACAAAGACATACACTGATACCAAGTAACACAGACACAAACTTACACCAAGTAATAAAGACATGCACTTACACCAAGTAACACAGACATACACATGCACCAAGTATTTTTACTTACACTTACACCAAGTAACAAAGACATACACTGATACCCAGTAACACAGACACACACTTACACGAAGGAACAAAGACAGACACTGATACCCAGTAACACAGACACAAACTTACACCAAGTAATAAAGACATGCACTTACACCAAGTAACACAGACATACACATGCACCAAGTATTTTTACTTACACTTACACCAAGTATCAAAGACATACAATAACACCCAATAACAAAGACATACACTGACAGCAAGTCACAAACACATACACTGACAACAACAAACAACGACATACACTTACACCAAGTAACAAAGACATAGACTGATACACAGTATCACAGACACACACTGACACCCAGTTAGAAACACACACTGACCCCCAGTATCACAGACACACACTGACTCCCAGTAACACAGACATACACTGACACCAAGTCACAAAGACACACACTGACACCCAGTAGCAAAGACATGCACTGACACCAAGTCACAAAGACAAACACTGATACCAAGTAACAAAGACATACAATTACACCAAGTAACAAAGACACACACTTACACCAAGTAACACAGACATGCACTGACACCATGTAACAAAGACATTCACTGTTACCCAGTAACACAGACACACACTTACACCAAGTAACAAAGACATACACTGATGCCAAGTAACACAGACACACACTTACACCAAGTAACACAGACACACACTTACACCAAGTAACAAAGACATAAACTGACACCAAGTAACAAACTCATACACTTACACCACGTAACACAGACATACACTGACACCAAGTAACAAAGACATACAATTACACCAAGTAACAAAGACACACACTTACACCAAGTAACACAGACATACACTGACAACATGTCACAAAGACATGCACTGATACCCAGTAACACAGACATACATTGACACGAAGTAACAAAGACATACACTGACACCCAGTAACACAGACACACACTTACACCAAGTAACAAAGACATACACTGACACCCAGTAACAAAGACATACACAGACACCAAGTCACAAAGACATACACTGATACCCAGTATCACAGACACACACTTACACCAAGTTACAAAGACATACACTTACACCAATTAACACAGACATATTCTGACACCAAGTGACGAAGACATACACTTACACCAAGTAACAAAGACAGACAATTACACCAAGTAACAAACACATACACTGACCCCAAGTAACACAGACATACACTGATACCCAGTAACACAGACACACACTTACACCAAGTAACAAAGACAGACACTGATACCCAGTAACACAGACACACACTTTCACCAAGTTACAAAGACATACACTTACACCAATTAACACAGACATATTCTGACACCAAGTATTTTGACTTACACTTACACCAAGTAACAAAGACATACACTGACACCCAGTAACAAAGACATGCACTGACACCAAGTCACAAACACATACAGTGACACCACGTAACAAAGACATACACTTACACCAAGTAACAAAGACATACACTGATACCCAGTCACACAGACACACACTGACACCCAGTTAGAAACACACACTGACTCCCAGTAACACAGACACACACTGGCCCCCAGTAACACAGACATCCACTGACACCAAGTTACAAAGACACACACTGACACCCAGTAACAAAGACATACACTGACACCAAGTCACAAAGACATACACTGATACACAGACACACACTTACACCAAGTAACACAGACATACACTGACACCAAGTAACAAAGACATACACTGATACCCAGTATCACAGACACACAGGTGCACCAAGTATCAAAGACATACACTGACACCAAGTCACAAAGACACACACTGACACCCAGTAACAAAGACATACACTGATACCAAGTCACAAAGACATACACTGATACCCAGGAACACAGACACACACTGACACCCAGTAACAAAGACATACACTGATACCAATTCACAAAGACAGACACTGATACCCAGTAACACAGACACACACTGACACCCAGTAACAAAGACATACACTGATACCAATTCACAAAGACATACACTGATACCCAGTAACACAGACACACACTGACACCCGGTAACAAAGACATACACTGACACCAAGTCACAAAGACATACACTGATGCACTGTAACACAGACACACACTGACACCAAGTATCAAAGACACACACTGACACCAAGTAACAAAGACATACACTTACACCAAGTAACAAAGACACACACTTACACCAAGGAACACAGACATACACTGACACCAAGTAACAAAGACATACACTTACACCAAGTAACAAAGACAGACAATTACACCAAGTATTTTGACATGCACTGAAACCGAGTAACAAAGACATACACTGATACCCAGTGACACAGAAACAAAATTACACCATGTTAGAAAGACATCCACTGATACCAAGTAACACAGGCACACACTGGGGGTGGGGGGGCACATTTTAGCAGTGGTTAGCACCGCAGCCTCACAGCTCCAGGACCCGGGTTCGATTCTGGGTACTGCCTGTGCGGAGTTTGCAAGTTCTACCTGTGTCAGCGTGAGTTTCCTCCGGGTGCTCCGGTTTCCACCCACATGCCAAAGTCTTGCAGGTTGGTAGGCTAATTGGACATCATAAATTGCCCCTCGAATAGGTAGGTGGTAGGGAAATATATAGGGACAGGTGGGGATGAGATAGGAATACGGGATTAGTGTAGGATTAGTATTAATGGGTGGTTGACGGTCGGCACAGACTCGGTGGGCCGACGGGCCTGTTTAAGTGCTGGATCTTTAAACTAAACTAAATACTGACACCTAGTATCACAGACACACACTGACACCCAGTAACAAAAACAAACACACACTGACACCCAGTAACACAGAGAACCACAGGCACACAGTAACAAAGACATACACTGACACCAAGTAACACAGACACACACTGACACCCAGTAACAAAGACATACACTGACACCAAGTCACAAAGACATACACTGACACCAAGTAACAAAGATATACACTGACACCAAGTAACAAAGACATACACTTACACCAAGTAACAAAGACAGACAATTACACCAAGTAACAAACACATACACTGACACCAAGTAACAAACACATACACTGATACTCAGTAACACAGACGCACACTTACACCAAGTAACAAAGACAGACACTGATACCCAGTAACACAGATACAAACTTACACCAAGTAACAAAGACATACACTTACACCAAGTAACACAGACATACTCTTACACCAAGTATTTTGACTTACACTTACACCAAGTAACAAAGACATACACTGACACCCAGTAACAAAGACATACACTGACACCCAGTAACAAAGACATACACTTACACCAAGTGACAAAGACATACACTGATACCCAGTATCACAGACACGCACTGACACCCAGTTAGAAACACACACTGACCCCCAGTAACACAGACACACACTGACCCACAGGAACACAGACATACACTGACACCAAGTCACAAAGACACACACTGACACCCAGTAACCAAGACATACACTGACACCAAGTCACAAAGACATACACTGATACCTAGACACACACTTACACCAAGTTACACAGACATACACTGACACCAAGTATCAAATACATACACTGATACCCAGTAACACAGACACACACTTACACCAAGTAACAAAGACAGACACTGATACCCAGTAACACAGACACACACTTACACCAAGTAACAAAGACATACACTTACACTAAGTAACACAGACATACTCTTACACCAAGTATTTTGACTTACACTTACACCAAGTAACAAAGACATACACTAATACCCAGTAACACAGTCACACACTTACACCAAGGAACAAAGACAGACACTGATACCCAGTAACACAGACACAAACTTACACCAAGTAACAAAGACATGCACTTACACCAAGTAACACAGACATACACATGCACCAAGTATTTTTACTTACACTGACACCAAGTGTCAAAGACATACAATAACACCCAATAACAAAGACATACACTGACAGCAAGTCACAAACACATACACTGACAACAACAAACAACGACATACACTTACACCAAGTAACAAAGACATAGACTGATACACAGTATCACAGACACACACTGACACCCAGTTAGAAACACACACTGACCCCCAGTATCACAGACACACACTGACCCCCAGTAACACAGACATACACTGACACCAAGTCACAAAGACACACACTGACACCCAGTAACAAAGACATGCACTGACACCAAGTCACAAAGACAAACACTGATACCAAGTAACAAAGACATACAATTACACCAAGTAACAAAGACACACACTTACACCAAGTAACACAACATGCACTGACACAATGTAACAAAGACATTCACTGTTACCCAGTAACACAGACACACACTTACACTAAGTAACAAAGACATACACTGATGCCAAGTAACACAGACACACACTTACACCAAGTAACACAGACACACACTTACACCAAGTAACAAAGACATACACTGACACCAAGTAACAAAGACATACACTTACACCACGTAACACAGACATACACTGACACCAAGTAACAAAGACATACAATTACACCAAGTAACAAAGACACACACTTACACCAAGTAACACAGACATACACTGACACCATGTCACAAAGACATGCACTGATACGCAGTAACACAGACATACATTGACACCAAGTAACAAAGACATACACTGACACCCAGTAACACAGACACACACTTACACCAAATAACAAAGACATACACTGACACCCAGTAACAAAGACATACACAGACACCAAGTCACAAAGACATACACTGATACCCAGTATCACAGACACACACTTACACCAAGTTACAAAGACATACACTTACCCCAATTAACACAGACATATTCTGACACCAAGTGACGAAGACATACACTTACACCAAGTAACAAAGAAAGACAATTACACCAAGTAACAAACACATACCCTGACCCCAAGTAACACAGACATACACTGATACCCAGTAACACAGACACACACTTACACCAAGTCACAAAGACAGACACTGATACCCAGTAACACAGACACACACTTACACTAAGTTACAAAGACATACACTTACACCAATTAACACAGACATATTCTGACACCAAGTATTTTGACTTACACTTACACCAAGTAACAAAGACATACACTGACACCCAGTAACAAAGACATACACTGACACCAAGTCACAAACACATACAGTGACACCACGTAACAAAGACATACACTTACACCAAGTAACAAAGACATACACTGATACCAAGTCACACAGACACACACTGACACCCAGTTAGAAACACACACTGACTCCCAGTAACACAGACACACACTGGCCCCCAGTAACAAAGACATACAGTGACACCAAGTCACAAAGACACACACTGATACACAGACACACACTTACACCAAGTAACACAGACATACACTGACACCAAGTAACAAAGACATACACTGATACCCAGTATCACAGACACACACGTGCACCAAGTATCAAAGACATACACTGACACCAAGTCACAAAGACACACACTGACACCCAGTAACAAAGACATACACTGATACCAAGTCACAAAGACATACACTGATACCCAGGAACACAGACACACACTGACACCCAGTAACAAAGACATATACTGATACCAATTCACAAAGACAGACACTGATACCCAGTAACACAGACACACACTGACACCCAGTAACAAAGACATACACTGATACCAATTCACAAAGACATACACTGATACCCAGTAACACAGACACACACTGACACCCGGTAACCAAGACATACACTGACACCAAGTCACAAAGACATACACTGATGCACTGTAACACAGACACACACTGACACCAAGTAACAAAGACACACACTGACACCAAGTAACAAAGACATAAACTTGCACCAAGTAACAAAGACACACACTTACACCAAGGAACACAGACATACACTGACACCAAGTAACAAAGACATACACTTACACCAAGTAACAAAGACAGACAATTACACCAAGTAACAAAGACATACACTTACACCAAGTATTTTGACATGCACTGAAACCGAGTAACAAAGACATACACTGATACCCAGTGACACAGAAACAAAATTACACCATGTTAGAAAGACATCCACTGATACCCAGTAACACAGGCACACACTGGGGGTGGGGTTGGCACATTTTAGCAGTGGTTAGCACCGCAGCCTCACAGCTCCAGGGACCCGGGTTCGATTCTGGGTACTGCCTGTGCGGAGTTTGCAAGTTCTACCTGTGTCTGCGTGAGTTTCCTCCGGGTGCTCCGGTTTCCACCCACATGCCAAAGTCTTGCAGGTTGGTAGGCTAATTGGACATCATAAATTGCCCCTCGAATAGGTAGGTGGTAGGGAAATATATAGGGACAGGTGGGGATGTGATCGGAATACGGGATTAGTGTAGGATTTGTATTAATGGGTGGTTGACGGTCGGCACAGTCTCGGTGGGCCGACGGGCATGTTTAAGTGCTGGATCTCTAAACTAAATAAGATACTGACACCTACTGTCACAGACACTCAGTGACACCCAGTAACAAAAACAAACACACACTGACACCCAGTAACACAGAGAACCACAGGCACACAGTAACAAAGACATACACTGACACCAAGTAACACAGACACACACTGACACCCAGTAACAAAGACATACACTGACACCAAGTCACAAAGACATACACTGACACCAAGTAACAAAGATATACACTGACACCAAGTAACAAAGACATACACTTACACCAAGTAACAAAGACAGACAATTACACCAAGTAACAAACACATACACTGACACCAAGTAACAAACACATACACTGATACCCAGTAACACAGACACACACTTACACCAAGTAACAAAGACAGACACTGATACCCAGTAACACAGATACAAACTTACACCAAGTAACAAAGACATACACTTCCACCAAGTAACACAGACATACTCTTACACCAAGTATTTTGACTTTCACTTACACCAAGTAACAAAGACATACACTGACACCCAGTAACAAAGACATACACTTACACCAAGTGACAAAGACATACACTGATACCCAGTAACACAGACACGCACTGACACCCAGTTAGAAACACACACTGACCCCCAGTAACACAGACACACACTGACCCACAGTAACACAGACATACACTGACACCAAGTCACAAAGACACACACTGACACCCAGTAACCAAGACATACACTGACACCAAGTCGCAAAGACATACACTGATACATAGACACACACTTACACCAAGTAACACAGACATACACTGACACCAAGTATCAAAGACATACACTGATACCCAGTAACACAGACACACACTTACACCAAGTAACAAAGACAGACACTGATACCCAGTAACACAGACACACACTTACACCAAGTAACAAAGACATACACTTACACCAAGTAACACAGATATACTTTTACACCAAGTATTTTGACTTACACTTACACCAAGTAACAAAGACATACACTGATACCCAGTAACACAGACAAACACTTACACCAAGGAACAAACACAGACACTGATACCCAGTAACACATTCACAAACTTACACCAAGTAACAAAGACATGCACTTACACCAAGTAACACAGACATAGACATGCACCAAGTATTTTTACTTACACTTACACCAAGTATCAAAGACATACAATAACACCCAATAACAAAGACATACACTGACAGCAAGTCACAAACACATACACTGACAACA
The DNA here is from genome assembly GCF_036365525.1 of Heterodontus francisci. NCBI lineage: Eukaryota > Metazoa > Chordata > Chondrichthyes > Heterodontiformes > Heterodontidae > Heterodontus > Heterodontus francisci. Next base: position 11,920,271 of record NC_090409.1, on the reverse strand, counting down.
ACAAACAACGACATACACTTACACCAAGTAACAAAGACATAGACTGATACACAGTATCACAGACACACACTGACACCCAGTTAGAAACACACACTGACCCCCAGTATCACAGACACACACTGACCCCCAGTAACACAGACATACACTGACACCAAGTCACAAAGACACACACTGACACCCAGTAACAAAGACATGCACTGACACCAAGTCACAAAGACAAACACTGATACCAAAGTAACAAAGACATACAATTACACCAAGTAACAAAGACACACACTTACACCAAGTAACACAGACATGCACTGACACCATGTAACAAAGACATTCACTGTTACCCAGCAACACAGACACACACTTACACCAAGTAACAAAGACATACACTGATGCCAAGTAACACAGACACACACTTACACCAAGTAACACAGACACACACTTACACCAAGTAACAAAGACATACACTGACACAAAGTAACAAAGACATACACTTACACCACGTAACACAGACATACACTGACACCAAGTAACAAAGACATACAATTACACCAAGTAACAAAGACACACACTTACACCAAGTAACACAGACATACACTGACACCATGTCACAAAGACATGCACTGATACCCAGCAACACAGATATACATTGACACCAAGTAACAAAGACATACACTGACACCCAGTAACACAGACACACACTTACACCAAGTAACAAAGACATACACTGACACCCAGTAACAAAGACATACACAGACACCAAGTCACAAAGACATACACTGATACCCAGTATCACAGACACACACTTACACCAAGTTACAAAGACATACACTTACACCAAGTAACAAAGACAGACAATTACACCAAGTAACAAACACATACACTGACCCCAAGTAACACAGACATACACTGATACCCAGTAACACAGACACACACTTACACCAAGTAACAAAGACAGACACTGATACCCAGTAACACAGACACACACTTACACCAAGTTACAAAGACATACACTTACACCAATTAACACAGACATATTCTGACACCAAGTATTTTGGCTTACACTTACACCAAGTAACAAAGACATACACTGACACCCAGTAACAAAGACATACACTGAAAACATGTCACAAACACATACAGTGACACCACGTTCAAAGACATACACTTACGCCAAGTAACGAAGACATACACTGATACCCAGTCACACAGACACACTCTGACACCCAGTTAGAAACACACACTGACTCCCAGTAACACAGACACACACTGGCCCCCAGTAACACAGACATCCACTGACACCAAGTCACAAAGACACACACTGACACCCAGTAACAAAGACATACACTGACACCAAGTCACAAAGACATACACGGATACACAGACACACACTTACACCAAGTAACACAGACATACACTGACACCAAGTAACAAAGACATACACTGATACCCAGTATCACAGACACACACGTGCACCAAGTATCAAAGACATACACTGACACCAAGTCACAAAGACACACACTGACACCCAGTAACAAAGACATACACTGATACCAAGTCACAAAGACATACACTGATACCCAGGAACACAGACACACACTGACACCCAGTAACAAAGACATACACTGATACCAATTCACAAAGACAGACACTGATACCCAGTAACACAGACTCACACTGACACCCAGTAACAAAGACATACACTGATACCAATTCACAAAGACATACACTGATACCCAGTAACACAGACACACACTGACACCCGGTAACAAAGACATACACTGACAACAAGTCACAAAGACATACACTGATGCACTGTAACACAGACACACACTGACACCAAGTAACAAAGACACACACTGACACCAAGTAACAAAGACATACACTTACACCAAGTAACAAAGACACACACTTACACCAAGGAACACAGACATACACTGACACCAAGTAACAAAGACATACACTTACACCAAGTAACAAAGACAGACAATTACACCAAGTAACAAAGACATACACTTACACCAAGTATTTTGACGTGCACTGAAACCAAGTAACAAAGACATACACTGATACCCAGTGACACAGAAACAAAATTACACCATGTTAGAAAGACATCCACTGATACCCAGTAACACAGGCACATACTGGGGGTGGGGGGGGGGCACATTTTAGCAGTGGTTAGCACCGCAGCCTCACAGCTCCAGGGACCCGGGTTCGATTCTGGGTACTGCCTGTGCGGAGTTTGCATGTTCTACCTGTGTCTGCGTGAGTTTCCTCCGGGTGCTCCGGTTTCCACCCACATGCCAAAGTCTTGCATGTTGGGAGGTTAATTGGACATCATAAATTGCCCCTCGAATAGGTAGGTGGTAGGGAAATATATAGGGACAGGTGGGGATGTGATAGGAATACGGGATTAGTGTAGGATTAGTATTAATGGGTGGTTGACGGTCGGCACAGACTCGGTGGGCCGACGGGCCTGTAAAAGTGCTGTATCTCTAAACTAAACTAAATACTGACACCTAGTGTCACAGACACACACTGACACCCAGAAACAAAAACAAACACACACTGACACCCAGTAACAAAGACATACACTGACACCAAGTCACAAAGACATACACTGACACCAAGTAACAAAGATATACACTGACACCAAGTAACAAAGACATACACTTACACCAAGTAACAAAGACAGACAATTACACCAAGTAACAAACACATACACTGACACCAAGTAACAAAGACATACACTGATACCAGTAACACAGACACACACTTACACCAAGTAACAAAGACAGACACTGATACCCAGTAACACAGATACAAACTTACACCAAGTAACAAAGACATACACTTACACCAAGTAACACAGACATACTCTTACACCAAGTATTTTGACTGACACTTACACCAAGTAACAAAGACATACACTGACACCCAGTAACAAAGACATACACTGACACCAAGTCACAAACACATACACTGACACCAAGTAACAAAGACATACACTTACACCAAGTGACAAAGACATACACTGATACCCAGGAACACAGACACGCACTGACACCCAGTTAGAAACACACACTGACCCCCAGTAACACAGACACACACTGACCCACAGTAACACAGACATACACTGACACCAAGTCACAAAGACACACACTGACACCCAGTAACCAAGACATGCACTGACACCAAGTCACAAAGACATACACTGAAACACAGACGCACACTTACACCAAGTAACACAGACATACACTGACACCAAGTATCAAAGACATACACTGATACCCAGTAACACAGACACACACTTACACCAAGTAACAAAGACAGACTCTGATACCCAGTAACACAGACACACACTTACACCAAGTAACAAAGACATACACTTACACCAAGTAACACAGACATACTCTTACACCAAGTATTTTGACTTACACTTACACCAAGTAACAAAGACATACACTGATACCCAGTAACACAGACACACACTTACACCAAGGAACAAAGACAGACACTGATACCCAGTAACACAGACACAAACTTACACCAAGTAACAAAGACATGCACTTACACCAAGTAACACAGACATACACATGCACCAAGTATTTTTACTTACACTTACACCAAGTAACAAAGACATACAATAACACCCAATAACAAAGACATACACTGACAGCAAGTCACAAACAAATACACTGACAACAACAAACAACGACATACACTTACACCAAGTAACAAAGACACAGAATGATACACAGTATCACAGACACACACTGACACCCAGTTAAAAACACACACTGACCCCCAGTATCACAGACACACACTGACCCCCATTAACACAGACATACACTGACACCAAGTCACAAAGACACACACTGACACCCAGTAACAAAGACATGCACTGACACCAAGTCACAAAGACATACACTGAGACACAGACACACACTTACACCAAGTAATACAGACATACACTGACACCAAGTAACAAAGACATACACTGATACCCAGTATCACAGACACACACTTACACCAAGTAAGAAGGACATACACAGACACCAAGTCACAAAGACACACACTGACACCCAGTAACAAAGACATACACTGACACCAAGACACAAAGACATACACAGATACCCAGGAACACAGACATACACTGACACCCAGTAACAAAGACATACACTGATACCAAGTCACAAAGACATACACTGATACCCAGTATCACAGACACACACTGAAACCCAGTAACAAAGACATACACTGATACCAAGTCACAAAGACATACACTGATACCCAGTAACACAGACACACACTTACACCAAGTATCAAAGACAGACACTGATACCCAGTAACACAGACACAAACTTACACCAAGTAACAAAGACATACTCTTACACCAAGTAACACAGACATACTCTTACACCAAGTATTTTGACTTACACTTACACCAAGTAACAAAGACATACACTGACACCCAGTAACAAAGACATACACTGACACCAAGTCACAAACACATGCATTGACACCAAGTAACAAAGACATACACTTACACCAAGTAACAAAGACATACACTGATACCCAGTAACACAGACACGCACTGACACCCAGTTAGTAACACACACTGACCCCCAGTAACACAGACACACACTGACCCACAGTAACACAGACATACACTGACACCAAGTCACAAAGACACACACTGACACCCAGTAACAAAGACATACACTGACAACAAGTCACAAAGACATACACTGATACACAGACACACACTTACACCAAGTAACACAGACATACACTGACACCAAGTAACAAAGACATACACTGATACCCAGTAACACAGACACACACTTCCACCAAGTAACAAAGACAGACACTGATACCCAGTAACACAGACACACACTTACACCAAGTAACAAAGACATACACTTACACCAAGTAACACAGACATACTCTTACACCAAGTATTTTGACTTACACTTACACCAAGTAACAAAGACATACACTGATACCCAGTAACACAGACACACACTTACACCAAGTAACAAAGACAGACACTGATACCCAGTAACACAGACACAAACTTACACCAAGTAACAAAGACATACACTTACACCAAGTAACACAGACATACACATCCACCAGGTATTTTGACTTACACTTACACCAAGTAACAAAGACGTACACTAACACCCAGTAACAAAGACATACACTGACACCAAGTCACAAACACATACACTGACACCAACTAACAACGACATACACTTACACCAAGTAACAAAGACATACACTGATACACAGTAACACAGACACACACTGACACCCAGTTAGAAACACACACTGACCCCCAGTAACACAGACACACACTGACCCCAAGTAACACCGACATATATGACACCAAGTCACAAAGACACACACTGACACCCAGTAACAAAGACATACACTGACACCGAGTCACAAAGACATAGACTGATACACAGACACACACTTACACCAAGTAAAACAGACATACACTGACACCAAGTAACAAAGACATACACTGATACCCAGTATCACAGACACACACTTACACCAAGTAACAAAGACATACACTGACACCAAGTCGCAAAGACACACACTGACACCCAGTAACAAAGACCTGCACTGACACCAAGTCACAAAGACATACACTGATACCCAGGAACACAGACACACACTGACACCCACTAACAAAGACAGACACTGATACCAAGTCACAAAGACATACACTGATACCCAGTATCACAGACACACACTGACACCCAGTAACAAAGACATACAATTACACCAAGTCACAAAGACATACACTGATACCCAGTAACACAGACACACACTGACACCGAGTAACAAAGACATACACTGACACCAAGTAACAAAGACATACACAGATACCCAGTATCACAGAAGCACACTTACACCAAGTAACAAAGACAGACACTGATACCCAGTAACACAGACACACACTTACACCAAGTAACAAAGACATACACTTACACTCAGTAACACAGACATACTCTTACACCAAGTATTTTGACTTACACTTACACCAAGTAACAAAGACATACACTGATACCCAGTAACACAGACACACACTTACACCAAGGAACAAAGACAGACACTGATACCCAGTAACACAGACACACACTTACACCAAGTAACAAAGACAGACACTGATACCCAGTAACAAAGACATACACTGACACCAAGTCACAAAGACATACACTGAGACACAGACACACACTTACACAAAGTAACACAGACATACACTGACACCAAGTAACAAAGACATACACTGATACCCAGTATCACAGACACACACTTACACCAAGTAAGAAGGACATGCACAGACACCAAGTCACAAAGACACACACTGACACCCAGTAACAAAGACATACACTGACACCAAGACACAAAGACATACACAGATACCCAGGAACACAGACATACACTGACACCCAGTAACAAAGACATACACTGATACCAAGTCACAAAGACATACACTGATACCCAGTATCACAGACACACAGACACCCAGTAACAAAGACATACACTGATACCAAATCACAAAGACATACACTGATACCCAGTAACACAGACACACACTGACACCGAGTAACAAAGACATACACTGATACCAAGTCACAAAGACATACACTGATACCCAGTAACACAGACACACACTTACACCAAGTATCAAAGACAGACACTGATACCCAGTAACACAGACACAAACTTACACCAAGTAACAAAGACATACTCTTACACCAAGTAACACAGACATACTCTTACACCAAGTATTTTGACTTACACTTACACCAAGTAACAAAGACATACACTGACACCCAGTAACAAAGACATACACTGACACCAAGTCACAAACACATGCACTGACACCAAGTAACAAAGACATACACTTACACCAAGTAACAAAGACATACACTGATACCCAGTAACACAGACACGCACTGACACCCAGTTAGAAACACACACTGACCCCCAGTAACACAGACACACACTGACCCACACTAACACAGACATACACTGACACCAAGTCACAAAGACACACACTGACACCCAGTAACAAAGACATACACTGACACCAAGTCACAAAGACATACACTGATACACAGACACACACTTACACCAAGTAACACAGACATACACTGACACCAAGTAACAAAGACATACACTGATACCCAGTAACACAGACACACACTTCCACCAAGTAACAAAGACAGACACTGATACCCAGTAACACAGACACACACTTACACCAAGTAACAAAGACATACACTTACACCAAGTAACACAGACATACTCTTACACCAAGTAATTTGACTTACACTTACACCAAGTAACAAAGACATACACTGATACCCAGTAACACAGACACACACTTACACCAAGTAACAAAGACAGACACTGATACCCAGTAACACAGACACAAACTTACACCAAGTAACAAAGACATACACTTACACCAAGTAACACAGACATACACATACACCAGGTATTTTGACTTACACTTACACCAAGTAACAAAGACGTACACTAACACCCAGTAACAAAGACATACACTGACACCAAGTTACAAACACATACACTGACACCAACTAACAACGACATACACTTACACCAAGTAACAAAGACATACACTGATACACAGTAACACAGACACACACTGACACCCAGTTAGAAACACACACTGACCCCCAGTAACACAGACACACACTGACCCCAAGTAACACCGACATATATGACACCAAGTCACAAATACACACACTGACACCCAGTAACAAAGACATACACTGACACCGAGTCACAAAGACATAGACTGATACACAGACACACACTTACACCAAGTAAAACAGATATACACTGACACCAAGTAACAAAGACATACACTGATACCCAGTATCACAGACACACACTTACACCAAGTAACAAAGACATACACTGACACCAAGTCGCAAAGACACACACTGACACCCAGTAACAAAGACCTGCACTGACACCAAGTCACAAAGACATACACTGATACCCAGGAACACAGACACACACTTACACCCACTAACAAAGACATACTCTGATACCAATTCACAAAGACATACACTGATACCCAGTATCACAGACACACACTGACACCCAGTAACAAAGACATACACTGATACCAAGTCACAAAGACATACACTGATACCCAGTAACACAGACACACACTGACCCCGAGTAACAATGACATACACTGATACCAAGTCACAAAGACATACACTGATACCCAGTAACACAGACACACACTTACACCAAGTATCAAAGACAGACACTGATACCCAGTAACACAGACACAAACTTACACCAAGTAACAAAGACATACTCTTACACCAAGTAACACAGACATACTCTTACACCAAGTATTTTGACTTACACTTACACCAAGTAACAAAGACATACACTGACACCCAGTAACAAAGACATACACTGACACCAAGTCACAAACACATGCACTGACACCAAGTAACAAAGACATACACTTACACCAAGTAACAAAGACATACACTGATACCCAGTAACACAGACACACACTGACCCCCAGTAACACAGACACACACTGACCCACAGTAACACAGACATACACTGACACCAAGTCACAAAGACACACACTGACACCCAGTAACAAAGACATACACTGACACCAAGTCACAAAGACATACACTGATACACAGACACACACTTACACCAAGTAACACAGACATACACTGACACCAAGTAACAAAGACATACACTGATACCCAGTAACACAGACACACACTTCCACCAAGTAACAAAGACAGACACTGATACCCAGTAACACAGACACACACTTACACCAAGTAACAAAGACATACACTTACACCAAGTAACACAGGCATACTCTTACACCAAGTATTTTGACTTACACTTACACCAAGTAACAAAGACATACACTGATACCCAGTAACACAGACACACACTTACACCAAGTAACAAAGACAGACACTGATACCCAGTAACACAGACACAAACTTACACCAAGTAACAAAGACATACACTTACACCAAGTAACACAGACATACACATACACCAGGTATTTTGACTTACACTTACACCAAGTAACAAAGACATTCACTGATACCAAGTCACAAAGACATACACTGATACCCAGTAACACAGACACACACTGACACCAAGTAACAAAGACATACACTGACACCAAGGAACAAATATACATGCACTTACACCAAGTAACACAGACATACACTGACACCAAGTAACAAAGACATAACCTTACACCAAGTCACAAAGACAGACAATTACACCAAGTAACAAAGACATACACTTACACCAAGTATTTTGACATACACTGACAGCAAATAGCAAAGACATACACTGATACCCAGCAACACAGGCACACACTGTGGGGGGCCGGAGGGGGGGTGGCACATTGGCGCAGTGGTTCGCACCGCAGCCTCACAGCTCCAGGGACACGGGTTCGATTCTGGGTACTGCCTGTGCGGAGTTTGCAAGTTCTCCCTGTGTCTGCGTGAGTTTCCTCCGGATGCTCCAGTTTCCTCCCACATGCCAAAGACTTGCAGGTTGATAGTTTAATTGGCCATCGTAAATTGCCACTAGTATAGGTAGGTGGTAGGGAAATATATAGGGACAGGTGGGGATGTGATAGGAATACCGGATTAGTGTAGGATTAGTATAAATGGGTGGTTGATGGACGGCACAGAATCGTTGGGCCGACGGGCCTGTTTGAGTGCTGTCAATCTAAACTAAACGAAATACTGACACCTAGTGTCACAGACACACACTGACACCCAGTAACAAAAACAAACACACACTGACACCCAGTAACACAGAGAACCACTGATACATGGTGACAAAGACATACACTGACACCAAGTAACACAGACACACACTGACACCCAGTAACAAAGACATACACTGACACCAAGTCACAAAGACATACACTGAAACCAAGTAACAAAGACATACACTGATACGAAGTAACACAGCCACACACTTACAACAAGTAACAAAGACAGACACTTGCACCAAGTAACATAGACATACACTTACACCAAGTAACAAACACATACACTGACACCAAGTAACAAAGACATACACTGATACCCAGGAACACAGACACACATTTACACCAAGTAACAAAGACATACACTTACACCAAGTAACACAGACATACTCTTGCACCAAGTATTTTGACTTACACTTACACCAAGTAACAAAGACATACGCTGACACCAAGTAACAAAGACATACACTGACACCAAGTCACAAACACAGACACTGACTCCAAGTAACAAAGAAATACACTTACACCAAGTAACAAAGACATACACTGATACCCAGCAACACAGACACACACTGACACCCAGTTAGAAACACACACTGACCCCCAGTAACACAGACACACACTGACCCACAGTAACACAGACATACACTGACACCAAGTCACAAAGACACACACTGACACCCAGTAACAAAGACATACACTGACACCAAGTCACAAAGACATACACTGATACACAGATACACACTTACACCAAGTAAAACAGACATACACTGACACCAAGTAACAAAGACATACACTGATACCCAGTAACACAGCCACCAAGTAACTGACCACCTCCAGGCGCGTATCCATTGTCTCTCGAGATAAGGAGGCCCAAAAGAAAAAAGAAGAAGAAGTAACAAAGACATACACTGATACCCAGTAACACAGACACACACTTACACCAAGAAACAAAGACAGACACTGATACCCAGTAACACAGACACACACTTCCACCAAGTAACAAAGACATACACTTACACGAAGTAACACAGACATACACTGACACCAAGTAACAAAGAGATACACTGATACCCAGTAAAACAGACAGACACTTACACCAAGTAACAAAGACACAAACTTACACCAAGTAATACAGACATACACTGACACAAAATAACAAAGACATACACTGACACCAAGTAACAAAGACATAAACTGACACACAGTAACAAAGACTTACACTGACACCAAGTCACAAAGACATACAATTACACCAAGTAACAAAGACACACACTTACACCAAGTAACACAGACATACACTGACACCAAGTAACAAAGACATACACTGTTACCCAGTAACACAGACACACACTTACACCAAGTAACAAAGACATACACTGATACCAAGTAACACAGACACACAATTACAACAAGTAACACAAACACACACTTACACCAAGTAACAAAGACATACACTGACACCAAGTAACAAAGACATACAATTACACCAAGTAACAAAGACACACACTTACACCAAGTAACACAGACATACACTGAAACCAAGTAACAAAGACATACACTGATACCAAGTGACACAGACACACACTTACACCAAGTAACACAGACACAAACTTACACCCAGTAACAAAGACATACACTGACATCAAGTAACAAAGACATACACTGATACCCAGTAACACAGACACACACTTACACCAAGTAACAAAGACAGACACTGACACCCAGTAACACAGACAGACACGTACACCAAGTAACAAAGACATACACTGACACCAAGTAACAAAGACATAAACTGACACCCAGTAACACAGACACACACGGACACCAAGTAACAAAGACACACACATACACCAAGTAACACAGATGCACACTGACAGCCAGTAACACAGACACACACATTCACCAAGTAACAAAAACATACACTGACACCAAGTCACAAAGACAAACACTGATAACAAGTAACAAAGAAATACAATTACACGAAGTAACAAAGACACACACTTACACCAAGTAACACAGACATACACTGACACCAAGTAACAAAGACATACACTTGCACCAAGGAACAAAGACATACACTGACACCAAGTAAAAAAGACATACACTGATACCCAGTAGCACAGACACACACTTACACCAAGTAACAAAGACATACACTGATACCTAGTGACACAGACACACACTTATACCAAGTAGCACAAACATACACTGACAACAAGTAACAAAGACATACACTGATACCCAGTAACACAGACGCACAATTACACCAAGCAACAAAGACAGACACTGATACCCAGTATCACAGACACACAAGTACACCAAGTAATAAAGACATACAGCGACACCAAGTAACAAAGACATAAACTGACATCCAGTATCACAGACACACACGGACTCCAAGTAACAAAGACACACACTTACACCAAGTAACACAGACACACACTGACACCCAGTAACACAGACACACACTTACACCAAGTAACAAAGACATACACTGACACCAAGTAACAAAGACATACACTTACACCAAGTAACAAAGACATACACTGACACCAAGTAACAAAGACATACACTGATACCCAATAACACAGACACACACTTACACCAAGTAACACAGACATACACTGACACCAAGTAACAAAGACATACACTGATACCCAGTAACACAGACACACACTTACACCAAGTAACAAAGTCATACACTGACACCAAGTAACAAAGACATAAACTGACACCCAGTAACACAGACACACACGGACACCAAGTAACACAGACACACACTGACAGCAACTAATACAGACATACACTGACACAAAGTAACAAAGACATACACTGATAGCAAGTCACACAGACACACAATTACAACACGTAACACAAACACACACTTACACCAAGTAACAAAGACATACACTGACACCAAGTAACAAAGACATACACTGTTACCCAGTAACACAGACACACACTTACACCAAGTAACAAAGACATACACTGATACCCAGTAACACAGACACACACTTACAACAAGTAACATAGACATACACTGACACCAAGTCACAAAGACAAACACTGACACCCAGTAAAAAAGACATGCATTGACACCAAGTCACAAAGACATACACTGAGACACAGACACACACTTACACCAAGTAATACAGACATACACTGACACCAAGTAACAAAGACATACACTGATACCCAGTATCACAGACACACACATACACCAAGTAACGAAGACATACACTGACACCAAGTAACAAAGACATACGATTACACCAAGTAACAAAGACATACACTGTTACCCAGTAACACAGACACTCACATACACCAAGTAACAAAGACAGACAATGATACCAAGTAACACAGACACACACTTACACCAAGTAACAAAGACATACACTGATACCCAGTAGCACAGACACACACATACACCAAGTAACGAAGACATACACTGACACCAAGTAACAAAGACATACAATTAGACCAAGTAACAAAGACACACACTTACACCAAGTCACACAGACATACACTGACACCAAGTAACAAAGACATACACTGTTACCCAGTAACACAGACACACACTTACACCAAGTAACAAAGACACACACTGATAGCAAGTAACACAGACACACAATTGCAACAAGTAACACAAACACACACTTACACCAAGTAACAAAGACATACACTGACACCAAGTAACAAAGACATACAATTACACCAAGTAACAAAGACATACACTGTTACCCAGTAACACAGACACTCACATACACCAAGTAACAAAGACAGACAATGATACCAAGTAACACAGACACACACTTACACCAAGTAACACAGACACAAACTTACACCCAGTAACAAAGAAATACACTGACACCAAGTCACAAAGACAAACACTGATACCAAGTAACAAAGACATACAATTACACGAAGTAACAAAGACACACACTTACACCAAGTAACACAGACATACACTGACACCAAGTAACAAAGACATACACTGTTACCCAGTAACGCAGACACACACTTTCACCAAGTAACACAGACACACACTTACACCAAGAAACAAAGACATACACTGACACCAAGTAAAAAAGACATACACTTACACCAAGTAACAAAGACATACACTGATACCCAGTAACACAGACACACACTTACACCAAGTAACAAAGTCATACACAGATACCCAGTAACACAGACACACACTTATGCCAAGCAGCACAGACATACACTGACAACAAGTAACGAAGACAAACACTGATACCCAGTAACACAGACGCACACTTACACCAAGTAACAAAGACAGACACTGATACCCAGTAACACAGACACACAAGTACACTAAGTAACAAAGACATACACTGACACCAAGTAACAAAGACATAAACTGACACCCAGTATCACAGACACACACGGACACCAAGTAACAAAGACACACACTTACACCACGTAACACAGACACACACTGACACCCAGTAACACAGACACACACTTACACCAAGTAACAAAGACATGCACTGACACCAAGTAACAAAGACATACACTGACACCAAGTAACAAAGACACAAACATACACCAAGTAACAATGACATACACTGATACCCATTAAAACAGACACACACTTACACCAAGTAACACAGACATGCACTTACACCAAGGAACAAAGACATACACTGACACCAAGTAAAAAAGACATACACTGATACCCAGTAACACAGACACACACTTACACCAAGTAACAAAGACATACACTGATACCCAGTAACACAGACGCACACTTATACCAAGTAGCACAAACATACACTGACAACAAGTAACAAAGACATACACTGATACCCAGTAACACAGACGCACAATTACACCAAGTAACAAAGACAGACACTGATACCCAGTATCAAAGACGCACAAGTACACCAAGTAACAAAGACATACACTGACACCAAGTAACAAAGACATAAACTGACATCCAGTATCACAGACACACACGGACTCCAAGTAACAAAGACACACACTTACACCAAGTAACACAGACACACACATACACCAAGTAACACAGACACACACTTACAGCAAGTAATACAGACATACACTGACACAAAGTAACAAAGACATACACTGATAGCAAGTCACACAGACACACAATTACAACACGTAACACAAACACACACTTACACCAAGTTACAAAGACATACACTGACACCAAGTAACAAAGACATACACTGATACCCAATAACACAGACACACACTTACACCAAGTAACAAAGTCATACACTGACACCAAGTAACAAAGACATAAACTGACACCCAGTAACACAGACACACACGGACACCAAGTAACAAAGACACACACATACACCAAGTAACACAGACACACACTTACAGCAAGTAATACAGACATACACTGACACAAAGTAACAAAGACATACACTGATAGCAAGTAACACAGACACACAATTACAACACGTAACACAAACGCACACTTACACCAAGTAAGAAAGGCATACACTGACACCAAGTAACAAAGACATCCAATTACACCAAGTAACAAAGACACACACTTACACCAAGTAACACAGACTTACACTGACACCAAGTAACAAATACATACACTGTTACCCAGTAACACAGACACACGCTTACACCAAGTAACAAAGACATACACTTACACCAAGTAACAAAGACATACACTGACACCAAGTAACAAAGACAAACACTGATACCCAATAACACAGACACACACTTACACCAAGTAACAAAGTCATACACTGACACCAAGTAACAAAGACATAAACTGACACCCAGTAACACAGACACACACGGACACCAAGTAACAAAGACACACACATACACCAAGTAACACAGACACACACTTACAGCAAGTAATACAGACATACACTGACACAAAGTAACAAAGACATACACTGATAGCAAGTAACAGAGACACACAATTACAACACGTAACACAAACGCACACTTACACCAAGTAAGAAAGGCATACACTGACACCAAGTAACAAAGACATCCAATTACACCAAGTAACAAAGACACACACTTACACCAAGTAACACAGACTTACACTGACACCAAGTAACAAATACATACACTGTTACCCAGTAACACAGACACACGCTTACACCAAGTAACAAAGACATACAATGATACCAAGTAACACAGACACACACTTACACCAAGTAACAAAGACATACACTGATACCCAGTAACACAGACACACACTTACAACAAGTAACATAGACATACACTGACATCAAGTCACAAAGACAAACACTGACACCCAGTAAAAAAGACATACATTGACACCAAGTCACAAAGACACACACATACACCAAGTAACGAAGACATACACTGACACCAAGTAACAAAGACATACAATTAGACCAAGTAACAAAGACACACACTTACACCAAGTAACACAGACATACACTGACACCAAGTAACAAAGGCATACAATGTTACCCAGTAACACAGACACACACTTACACCAAGTAACAAAGACACACGCTGATAGCAAGTAACACAGACACACAATTACAACAAGTAACACAGACATACACTTACATCAAGTAACAAAGACATACATTGAAACCAAGTAACAAAGACATACAATTGCACCAAGTAACAAAGACATACACTGTTACCAAGTAACACAGACACACACTTACACCAAGTAACAAAGACAGACAATGATACCAAGTAACACAAACACACACTTACACCAAGTAACACAGACATACAATGACACCAAGTAACAAAGACATACACTGATACCCAGTAACACAGACACACACTTACACCAAGTAACAAAGACAGACACTGATACCCAGTAACACAGACACACACGTACACCAAGTAACAAAGACATACACTGACACCAAGTAACAAAGACATAAACTGACACCCAGTAACACAGAAAAACACGGACACCAAGTAACAAAGACACACACATGCACCAAGTAACACAGACGCACACTGACACCCAGTAACACAGACACACACTTACACCAAGTAACAAAGACATACACTGACACCAAGTAACAAGGACATACACTGATAACAAGTAACACAGACACACACTTACACCAAGTAACACAGACATACACTGACACCAAGTAACAAAGACATACACTGTTTCCCAGTAACACAGACACACACTTACACCAAGTAACAAAGACACACACTGATAGCAAGTAACACAGACACACAATTACAACAAGTAACACAAACACACACTTACACCAAGTAACAAAGACATACACTGATACCCAGTAACACAGACACACACTGACACCAAGGAACAAAGACATACACTGATACCCAATAACAGAGGCACACACTGGGGGGGAATGGGGGGCGGTGGCCACATTGGCGCAGTGGTTAGCACCGCAGCCTCACAGCTCCAGGGACCCGGGTTCGATTCTGGGTACTGCCATTGCGGAGTTTGCAAGTTCTCCCTGTGTCTGCGTGGGTTTCCTCCGGGTGCTCCGGTTTCCTCCCACATGCCAAAGACTTGCAGGTTGATAGGTTAATTGCCCCTAGTATAGGTAGGTGGCAGGGAAATATATAGGGACAGGTGGGGATGTGATCGAAATACGTGATTAGTGTAGGATTAGTTTAAATGGGTGGTTGATGGTCGGCACAGACTCGGTTGGCCGAAGGGCCTGTTTAAGTGCTTTATCTCTAAACTAAACTGAATACTGACACCTAGTATCACAGACACACACTGACACCCAGTAACACAAACAAACACACACTGACACCCAGTAACACAGAGAACAACTGACACACAATAACAAAGACATACACTGACACCAAGTAACACTGACACCCAGTAACAAAGACATACACTGACACAAAGTAACAAAGACATACACTTACACCAAGTAACAAAGACACACACTTACACCAAGTAACACAGTCATACACTGACACCAAGTAAGAAAGGCATACACTTACACCAAGTATTTTGACATACACTGACACCAAGTAACAAAGACAGACACTGATACCCAGTAACACAGACACACTCTGACTCCCAGCAACAAAGACATACACTGACACCAAGTCACAAAGACATACACTGATACCCAGTAACACAGACACACACTTACACCAGGTAACAAAGACATACACTGACACCAAGTAAAAAAGACATACACTTACACCAAGTAACAAAGACATACACTGATACCCAGTAACACAGACACACACTTATACCAAGTAACAAAGACATACAGTGATACCCAGTAACAGAGACACACACTTATACCAAGTAGCACAGACATACACTGAAACCAAGTAACAAAGACATACTCTGATACCCAGTAACACAGACACACACTTACACCAAGTAACAAAGACATACACTGATACCCAGTAACACAGACACACACTTATACCAAGTAACAAAGACATACAATGACACCAAGTAACAAAGACATACACTTACACCAGGTAACAAAGACATACACTGACACCAAGTAACAAAGACATACACTGATACCCAGTAACACAGACACACACTTACACCAAGTAACAAAGACATACACTGACACCAAGTAAAAAGGTCATACACTTACACCAAGTAACAAAGACATACACTGATACCAAGTAACACAGACACACACTTACACCAAGTAACAAAGACATACACTGATACCCAGTAACACAGACACACACTTATACCAAGTAGCGCAGACATACACTGACACCAAGTAACAAAGACATACACTGATACCCAGTAACACAGACGCACACTTACACCAAATGACAAAGACAGACAATGATACCCAGTATCACAGACACACACTTACAACAAGTAACAAAGACATGCACTGACACCAAGTATCAAAGACATAAACTGACACCCCGTAACACAGACACACACGGACACCATGTAACAAAGACACAGACTTACACCAAGTAACACAGACACACACTGACACCCAGCAACACAGACACACACTTACACCAAGTAACAAAGACATACAATGACACCAAGTAACAAAGACATACACTTACACCAGGTAACAAAGACATACACTGACACCAAGTAACAAAGACATTCACTGATACCCAGTAACACAGACACACACTTACACCAAGTAACACAGACATACACTGACACCAAGTAACAAAGACATACACTGATACCCAGTAACACAGGCACACACTTACACCAAGTAACAAAGACAGACACTGATAGCCAGTAACACAGACACACACTTACACCGAGTAACAAAGACACAGACTGATACCCAGTAACACAGACACAAACTTACACCAAGTAACACAGACACACACTGACACCCAGTAACACAGACACACACTTACACCAAGTAACAAAGACATACAATGACACCAAGTAACAAAGGCATACACAGACACCAAGTAACAAAGACATAAACTGACACCCAGTAACACAGACACACACGGCCACAAGGTCACAAAGACAAACACTTACACCAAGTAACACAGACACACACTGACACCCAGTAACACAGACACACACTTACACCAAGTAACAAAGACATGCAATGACACCAAGTAACAAAGACATTCACTTACACCAGGTAACAAAGACATACACTGACACCAAGTAACAAAGACATACACTGATACCCAGTAACACAGACACACACTTACACCAAGTAACAAAGACATACACTGACACCAAGTAAAAAAGACATACACTTACACCAAGTAACAAAGACATACACTGATACCCAGTAACACAGACACACACTTACACCAAGTAACAAAGACATACACTGATACCCAGTAACACAGACACATACTTATACCAAGTAGCACAGACATACACTGACACCAAGTAACAAAGACATACACTGATACCCAGTAACACAGACGCACACTTACACCAAGTGACAAAGACAGACAATGATACCCAGTATCACAGACACACACTTACAACAAGTAACAAAGACATGCACTGACACCAAGTATCAAAGACATAAACTGACACCCCGTAACTCAGACACACACGGACACCATGTAACAAAGACACAGACTTACACCAAGTAACACAGACACACACTGACACCCAGCAACACAGACACACACTTACACCAAGTAACAAAGACATACAATGACACCAAGTAACAAAGACATACACTTACACCAGGTAACAAAGACATACACTGACACCAAGTAACAAAGACATTCACTGATACCCAGTAACACAGACACACACTTACACCAAGTAACACAGACATACACTGACACCAAGTAACAAAGACATACACTGATACCCAGTAACACAGGCACACACTTACACCAAGAAACAAAGACAGACACTGATAGCCAGTAACACAGACACACACTTACACCAAGTAACAAAGACACACACTGATACCCAGTAACACAGACACAAACTTACACCAAGTAACACAGACACACACTGACACCCAGTAACACAGACACACACTTACACCAAGTAACAAAGACATACAATGACACCAAGTAACAAAGGCATACACTGACACCAAGTAACAAAGACATAAACTGACACCCAGTAACACAGACACACACGGACACCAAGTCACAAAGACAAACACTTACACCAAGTAACACAGACACACACTGACACCCAGTAACACAGACACACACTTACACCAAGTAACAAAGACATACAATGACACCAAGTAACAAAGACATACACTTACACCAGGTAACAAAGACATACACTGACACCAAGTAACAAAGACATATACTGATACCCAGTAACACAGACACACACTTACACCAAGTAACACAGACACACACTGACACCCAGTAACACAGACACACACTTACACCAAGTAACAAAGACATGCACTGACACCAAGTATCAAAGACATAAACTGACACCCCGTAACTCAGACACACACGGACACCATGTAACAAAGACACAGACTTACACCAAGTAACACAAACACACACTGACACCCAGCAACACAGACACACACTTACACCAAGTAACAA
The DNA here is from genome assembly GCF_036365525.1 of Heterodontus francisci. Lineage (NCBI taxonomy): Eukaryota > Metazoa > Chordata > Chondrichthyes > Heterodontiformes > Heterodontidae > Heterodontus > Heterodontus francisci. The sequence continues at coordinate 11,899,435 of NC_090409.1, read as the reverse complement.
AGACATACAATGACACCAAGTAACAAAGACATACACTTACACCAGGTAACAAAGACATACACTGACACCAAGTAACAAAGACATTCACTGATACCCAGTAACACAGACACACACTTACACCAAGTAACACAGACATACACTGACACCAAGTAACAAAGACATACACTGATACCCAGTAACACAGACACACACTTACACCAAGTAACAAAGACATACACTGACACCAAGTAAAAAAGACATACACTTACACCAAGTAACAAAGACATACTCTGATACCCAGTAACACAGACACACACTTGCACCAAGTAACAAAAACAGACACTGATACACAGTAACTCAGACACACACTTCCACCAAGTATCAAAGACACACACTGATACCCAGTAACACAGACACAGACTAACACCAAGTAACACAGACACGCACTGACACCCAGTAACACAGAGACACACTTACACCAAGTAACAAAGACATACTTTGACACCAAGTAACAAAGACATACACTGACACCCAGTAACACAGACACACACGGACACCAAGTCACAAAGACAAACACTTACACCAAGTAACACAGACACACACTGACATCCGGTAACACAGACACACACTTACATCAAGTAACAAAGACATACACTGACACCAAGTAACAAAGACATACACTTACACCAAGTAACAAAGATGTACACTGACACCAAGTAACAAAGACATACACTGATACCCAGTAACACAGACACACACTGACACCAAGGAACAAAGACATACACTGATACCCAATAACAGAGGCACACACTGGGGGGGAATGGGGGGCGGTGGCCACATTGGCGCAGTGGTTAGCACCGCAGCCTCACAGCTCCAGGGACCCGGGTTCGATTCTGGGTACTGCCATTGCGGAGTTTGCAAGTTCTCCCTGTGTCTGCGTGGGTTTCCTCCGGGTGCTCCGGTTTCCTCCCACATGCCAAAGACTTGCAGGTTGATAGGTTAATTGCCCCTAGTATAGGTAGGTGGCAGGGAAATATATAGGGACAGGTGGGGATGTGATCGAAATACGTGATTAGTGTAGGATTAGTTTAAATGGGTGGTTGATGGTCGGCACAGACTCGGTTGGCCGAAGGGCCTGTTTAAGTGCTTTATCTCTAAACTAAACTGAATACTGACACCTAGTATCACAGACACACACTGACACCCAGTAACACAAACAAACACACACTGACACCCAGTAACACAGAGAACAACTGACACACAATAACAAAGACATACACTGACACCAAGTAACACTGACACCCAGTAACAAAGACATACACTGACACAAAGTAACAAAGACATACACTTACACCAAGTAACAAAGACACACACTTACACCAAGTAACACAGTCATACACTGACACCAAGTAAGAAAGGCATACACTTACACCAAGTATTTTGACATACACTGACACCAAGTAACAAAGACAGACACTGATACCCAGTAACACAGACAAACACTTACACCAAGCAACAAAGACTTTCACTGACACCAAGTCACAAAGACACACTCTGACTCCCAGCAACAAAGACATACACTGACACCAAGTCACAAAGACATACACTGATACCCAGTAACACAGACACACACTTACACCAGGTAACAAAGACATACACTGACACCAAGTAAAAAAGACATACACTTACACCAAGTAACAAAGACATACACTGATACCCAGTAACACAGACACACACTTATACCAAGTAACAAAGACATACAGTGATACCCAGTAACAGAGACACACACTTATACCAAGTAGCACAGACATACACTGAAACCAAGTAACAAAGACATACTCTGATACCCAGTAACACAGACACACACTTACACCAAGTAACAAAGACATACACTGATACCCAGTAACACAGACACACACTTATACCAAGTAACAAAGACTTACAATGACACCAAGTAACAAAGACATACACTTACACCAGGTAACAAAGACATACACTGACACCAAGTAACAAAGACATACACTGATACCCAGTAACACAGACACACACTTACACCAAGTAACAAAGACATACACTGACACCAAGTAAAAAGGTCATACACTTACACCAAGTAACAAAGACATACACTGATACCAAGTAACACAGACACACACTTACACCAAGTAACAAAGACATACACTGATACCCAGTAACACAGACACACACTTATACCAAGTAGCGCAGACATACACTGACACCAAGTAACAAAGACATACACTGATACCCAGTAACACAGACGCACACTTACACCAAATGACAAAGACAGACAATGATACCCAGTATCACAGACACACACTTACAACAAGTAACAAAGACATGCACTGACACCAAGTATCAAAGACATAAACTGACACCCCGTAACACAGACACACACGGACACCATGTAACAAAGACACAGACTTACACCAAGTAACACAGACACACACTGACACCCAGCAACACAGACACACACTTACACCAAGTAACAAAGACATACAATGACACCAAGTAACAAAGACATACACTTACACCAGGTAACAAAGACATACACTGACACCAAGTAACAAAGACATTCACTGATACCCAGTAACACAGACACACACTTACACCAAGTAACACAGACATACACTGACACCAAGTAACAAAGACATACACTGATACCCAGTAACACAGGCACACACTTACACCAAGTAACAAAGACAGACACTGATAGCCAGTAACACAGACACACACTTACACCGAGTAACAAAGACACAGACTGATACCCAGTAACACAGACACAAACTTACACCAAGTAACACAGACACACACTGACACCCAGTAACACAGACACACACTTACACCAAGTAACAAAGACATACAATGACACCAAGTAACAAAGGCATACACAGACACCAAGTAACAAAGACATAAACTGACACCCAGTAACACAGACACACACGGCCACAAGGTCACAAAGACAAACACTTACACCAAGTAACACAGACACACACTGACACCCAGTAACACAGACACACACTTACACCAAGTAACAAAGACATGCAATGACACCAAGTAACAAAGACATTCACTTACACCAGGTAACAAAGACATACACTGACACCAAGTAACAAAGACATACACTGATACCCAGTAACACAGACACACACTTACACCAAGTAACAAAGACATACACTGACACCAAGTAAAAAAGACATACACTTACACCAAGTAACAAAGACATACACTGATACCCAGTAACACAGACACACACTTACACCAAGTAACAAAGACATACACTGATACCCAGTAACACAGACACATACTTATACCAAGTAGCACAGACATACACTGACACCAAGTAACAAAGACATACACTGATACCCAGTAACACAGACGCACACTTACACCAAGTGACAAAGACAGACAATGATACCCAGTATCACAGACACACACTTACAACAAGTAACAAAGACATGCACTGACACCAAGTATCAAAGACATAAACTGACACCCCGTAACTCAGACACACACGGACACCATGTAACAAAGACACAGACTTACACCAAGTAACACAGACACACACTGACACCCAGCAACACAGACACACACTTACACCAAGTAACAAAGACATACAATGACACCAAGTAACAAAGACATACACTTACACCAGGTAACAAAGACATACACTGACACCAAGTAACAAAGACATTCACTGATACCCAGTAACACAGACACACACTTACACCAAGTAACACAGACATACACTGACACCAAGTAACAAAGACATACACTGATACCCAGTAACACATGCACACACTTACACCAAGTAACAAAGACAGACACTGATAGCCAGTAACACAGACACACACTTACACCAAGTAACAAAGACACACACTGATACCCAGTAACACAGACACAAACTTACACCAAGTAACACAGACACACACTGACACCCAGTAACACAGACACACACTTACACCAAGTAACAAAGACATACAATGACACCAAGTAACAAAGGCATACACTGACACCAAGTAACAAAGACATAAACTGACACCCAGTAACACAGACACACACGGACACCAAGTCACAAAGACAAACACTTACACCAAGTAACACAGACACACACTGACACCCAGTAACACAGACACACACTTACACCAAGTAACAAAGACATACAATGACACCAAGTAACAAAGACATACACTTACACCAGGTAACAAAGACATACACTGACACCAAGTAACAAAGACATATACTGATACCCAGTAACACAGACACACACTTACACCAAGTAACACAGACACACACTGACACCCAGTAACACAGACACACACTTACACCAAGTAACAAAGACATGCACTGACACCAAGTATCAAAGACATAAACTGACACCCCGTAACTCAGACACACACGGACACCATGTAACAAAGACACAGACTTACACCAAGTAACACAGACACACACTGACACCCAGCAACACAGACACACACTTACACCAAGTAACAAAGACATACAATGACACCAAGTAACAAAGACATACACTTACACCAGGTAACAAAGACATACACTGACACCAAGTAACAAAGACATTCACTGATACCCAGTAACACAGACACACACTTACACCAAGTAACACAGACATACACTGACACCAAGTAACAAAGACATACACTGATACCCAGTAACACAGACACACACTTACACCAAGTAACAAAGACATACACTGACACCAAGTAAAAAAGACATACACTTACACCAAGTAACAAAGACATACACTGATACCCAGTAACACAGACACACACTTACACCAAGTAACAAAGACATACACTGATACCCAGTAACACAGACACATACTTATACCAAGTAGCACAGACATACACTGACACCAAGTAACAAAGACATACACTGATACCCAGTAACACAGACGCACACTTACACCAAGTGACAAAGACAGACAATGATACCCAGTATCACAGACACACACTTACAACAAGTAACAAAGACATGCACTGACACCAAGTATCAAAGACATAAACTGACACCCCGTAACTCAGACACACACGGACACCATGTAACAAAGACACAGACTTACACCAAGTAACACAGACACACACTGACACCCAGCAACACAGACACACACTTACACCAAGTAACAAAGACATACAATGACACTAAGTAACAAAGACATACACTTACACCAGGTAACAAAGACATACACTGACACCAAGTAACAAAGACATTCACTGATACCCAGTAACACAGACACACACTTACACCAAGTAACACAGACATACACTGACACCAAGTAACAAAGACATACACTGATACCCTATAACACAGGCACACACTTACACCAAGTAACAAAGACAGACACTGATAGCCAGTAACACAGACACACACTTACACCAAGTAACAAAGACACACACTGATACCCAGTAACACAGACACAAACTTACACCAAGTAACACAGACACACACTGACACCCAGTAACACAGACACACACTTACACCAAGTAACAAAGACATACAATAACACCAAGTAACAAAGGCATACACTGACACCAAGTAACAATGACATAAACTGACACCCAGTAACACAGACACACACGGACACCAAGTCACAAAGACAAACACTTACACCAAGTAACACAGACACACACTGACACCCAGTAACACAGACACACACTTACACCAAGTAACAAAGACATACAATGACACCAAGTAACAAAGACATACACTTACACCAGGTAAGAAAGACATACACTGACACCAAGTAACAAAGACATATACTGATACCCAGTAACACAGACACACACTTACACCAAGTAACACAGACACACACTGACACCCAGTAACACAGACACACACTTACACCAAGTAACAAAGACATGCACTGACACCAAGTATCAAAGACATAAACTGACACCCCGTAACTCAGACACACACGGACACCATGTAACAAAGACACAGACTTACACCAAGTAACACAGACACACACTGACACCCAGCAACACAGACACACACTTACACCAAGTAACAAAGACATACAATGACACCAAGTAACAAAGACATACACTTACACCAGGTAACAAAGACATACACTGACACCAAGTAACAAAGACATTCACTGATACCCAGTAACACAGACACACACTTACACCAAGTAACACAGACATACACTGACACCAAGTAACAAAGACATACACTGATACCCAGTAACACAGGCACACACTTACACCAAGTAACAAAGACAGACACTGATAGCCAGTAACACAGACACACACTTACACCAAGTAACAAAGACACACACTGATACCCAGTAACACAGACACAAACTTACACCAAGTAACACAGACACACACTGACACCCAGTAACACAGACACACACTTACACCAAGTAACAAAGACATACAATGACACCAAGTAACAAAGGCATACACTGACACCAAGTAACAAAGACATAAACTGACACCCAGTAACACAGACACACACGGACACCAAGTCACAAAGACAAACACTTACACCAAGTAACACAGACACACACTGACACCCAGTAACACAGACACACACTTACACCAAGTAACAAAGACATACAATGACACCAAGTAACAAAGACATACACTTACACCAGGTAACAAAGACATACACTGACACCAAGTAACAAAGACATATACTGATACCCAGTAACACAGACACACACTTACACCAAGTAACACAGACACACACTGACACCCAGTAACACAGACACACACTTACACCAAGTAACAAAGACATACAATGACACCAAGTAACAAAGGCATACACTTACACCAGGTAACAAAGACATACACTGACACCAAGTAACAAAGACATACATTGATACCCAGTACCACAGACACACACTTACACCAAGTAACAAAGACATACACTTACACCTAGTAACAAAGACATATACTGACACCCAGTTACAAAGACATACACTGACACCCAGTAACACAGGCACACAGGACACCAAGTAACAAAGGCACACACTTACACCCAGTAACACAGGCACACATTGACACCCAGTAACACAAACAAACACACTGACACCAAGTGACACAGACATACACTGACACCAAGTAACAAAGAAATACACTGACACCAAGTAACACAGACACACACTTACACCAAGTAACACAAACACACACTGACCCCAGGTAACACAAACACACACTTACACCAAGTAACAAAGACATAAACTGACACCAAGTAACAAAGACACACACTTACACCAAGTAACCCAGACATAGACTGATACCAAGTAACAAAGACATACACTTACACCAAGTAACACAGACATACACTGACACCAAGTCACAAAGACACACACTGACACCCAGTAACAAAGACATACACTGACACCAAGTCACAAAGACATACACTGATACCCAGTAACACAGACACACACTTACACCAAGTAACACAGACATACACTGACACCAAGTAACAAAGACATACACTGATACCCAGTAACACAGACACACACTTACACAAAGTAAAAAAGACAGACACTGATATCCAGTAACACAGACACACACTTACACCAAGTAACACAAAGACATACACTGATACCCAGTAACACAGACACACACTTACACCAAGAAACACAGACATACACTGACACCAAGTAACAAAGACATACGCTGACACCCAGTAACACAGACACACAGGACACCAAGTAACAAAGACACACACTTACACCAAGTAACACAGGCACACACTGACACCCAGTAACACAAACAAACACACTGACACCAAGTGACACAGACATACACTGACACCAAGTAACAAAGACATACACTGACACCAAGTAACACAGACACACACTTACACCAAGTAACAAAGACACACACTGGCACCCAGTAACAAAGACATACACTGACACCAGGTCACAAAGACATACACTGATACCCAGTAACACAGACACACATTTACACCAATTAACACAGACATACACTGACACCAAATAACAAAGACATACACTGATACCCAGTAACACAGCCACACACTTACACAAAGTAAAAAAGACAGACACTGATACCCAGTAACACGGACACACACTTACACCAAGAAACACAGACATACACTGACACCAAGTAACAAAGACATCCACTGATACCCAGTAACACAGGCTCACACTTAGGGGGTGGGTGGGGGGGCACATTGGCGCAATCGTTAGCACCGCAGCGTCACAGCTCCAGGGACCCGGGTTAGATTCTGGGTAATGCCTGTGCGGAGTTTGCAAGTTCTCCCTGTGTCTGCTTGAGTTTCTTCCGGGTGCTCCGGTTTCCTCCCACATGCCAAAGATTTGCAGGTTGAAAGGTTAATTGGCCATCATAAATTGCCCCTAGTATAGGTAGGTGGTAGGGAAATATATAGGGACATGTGGGGATGTGATAGGAATACGGGATTAGTGTAGGATTAGTATAAATGGGTGGTTGATGGTCGGCACAGACACGGTTGGCGAAGGGCCTGTTTCAGTGCAGCATCACTAAACTAAATACTGACACCAAGTAACACAAACCAACACACACTGACACCCAGTAACATAGAGAAACACTGACACACAGTAACAAAGACATACACTGACACCCAGTAACACAGACACACAGGACACCAAGTAACAAAGACACGCACTTACACCAAGTAACAAAGGCAAACACTGACACCCAGAAACACAAACAAACACACTGACACCAAGTGACACAGACATACACTGACACCAAGTAACAAAGACATACACTGACACCAAGTCACAAAGACACACACTGACACCCAGTAACAAAGACTTACACTGACACCAAGTCACAAAGACATACACTGATACCCAGTAACACAGACACACACTTACACCAAGTAACACAGACATACACTGACACCAAGTAACAAAGACATACACTGATACCCAGTAACACAGACACACACTTACACCATGTAACAAAGACATACACTGACACCCAGTAACACAGACACACACTTACACCAAGTAACAAAGACATGCACTGACACCAAGTAACAAAGACAGAAACTGACACCAAGTAACACAGACACACACGGACACCAAGTAACAAAGACACACACTTACACCAAGTAACACAGACACACACTGACACCCAGTAACACAGACACACACTTACACCAAGGTTACCAAGACATACACTGACACCAAGTAACAAAGACATACACTTACACCAAGTAACAAAGACATACACTGACACCAAGTAACAAAGACATACACTGATACCCAGTAACACAGACACACACTTACACCAAGTAAAACAGACATACACTGACACCAAGTAACAAAGACATACACTGATACCCAATAACACAGACACACACTTACACCAAGTAACAAAGACAGAAACTGATACCCAGTAACACAGACACACACTTACACCAAGTAACAAAGCAATACACTGACACCAAGTAACAAAGACATAAACTGACACCCAGTAACACAGACACACACGGACACCAAGTAACAAAGACACAAACTTACACCAAGTAACACAGACACACACTGACACCCAGTAACACAGACACACACTTACACCAAGTAACAAAGACATACACTGACACCAATTAACAAAGACATACACTTACACCAAGTAACAAAAACATGCACTGACACCAAGTAACAAAGACATGCACTGATACCCAGTTACACAGACACACACTCACACCAAGTAACAAGGACATACACTGATACTCACTAACACAGACACACACTTACAACAAGTAATAAAGACATACACTGACACCAAGTCACAAAGACAAACACTGACACCCAGTAACAAAGACATACACTGACACCAAGTCACAAAGACATACACTGATACACAGTTACACAGACACACACTTCCACCCAGTAACACAGACACACACTTACACCAAGTAACACAGGCATACACTGACAGCAAGTAACAAAGACAGACACTGATACCCAGTAACACAGACACACACTTACATCAAGTAACAAAGACATACTCTGACACCCAGTAACAAAGACAGACACTGACACCCAGTAACACAGACACACACGGACACCAAGTAACAAAGACACACACTTACACCAGGTAACACAGACACACACTGACACCCAGTAACACAGACACACACTTACACCAAATAACACAGACACACACTGACCCCCAGTAACACAGACATACACTGATACCCAGTGACACAGACACACACTTACACCAAGTAACACAGACATACACTGACACCAAGTAACAAAGACAAACACTGATACCCAGTAACACAGACACACACTTACACCAAGTAACAAAGACAGACACTGATAACAAGTAACACAGACACACTTACACTAAGTAACAAAGACATGCACTGACATCAAGTAACAAAGACAGAAACTGACACCCAGTAACACAGACATACACGGATACCAAGTAACACAGACACACACTTACACCAAGTAACACAGACACACACTGACACCCAGTAACACAGACACACACATACACCAAGTAACCAAGACATGCACTGACACCAAGTAACAAAGACATACACTTACACCAAGTAACAAAGACATACACTGACACCAAGTAACAAAGACATACACGGATACCCAGTAACACAGACACACACTTACACCAAGTAACAAAGACATGCACTGATACCCAGTAACACAGACACACACTTACACCAAGTAAAACAGACATCCACTGACACCAAGTAACAAAGACATACACTGATACCCAATAACACAGACACACACTTACACCAAGTAACAAAGACAGAAACTGATACCCAGTAACACAGACACACACTTACACCAAGTAACAAAGTCATACACTGACACCAAGTAACAAAGACATGAACTGACACCCAGTAACACAGACACACACGGACACCAAGTAACAAAGACACAAACTTACACCAAGTAACACAGACACACACTGACACCCAGTAACACAGACACACACTTACACCAAGTAACAAAGACATACACTGATACCCAGTAACACAGACACACACTTACACCAAGAAACACAGACATACACTGACACCAAGTAACAAAGACATACACTGATACCCAGTAACACAGGCACACACTTAGGGGGTGGGGGGGGGGGCACATTGGCGCAGTGGTTAGCACCGCAGCCTCACAGCTCCAGGGACCCGGGTTCGATTCTGGGTACTGCCTGTGCGGATTTTGCAAGTTCTCCCTGTGTCTGCGTGAGTTTCCTCCGGATGCTCCCGTTTCCTCCCACATGCCAGAGACTTGCAGGTTGATAGGTTAATTGGCCATCATAAATTGCCCCTAGTATAGGTAGGTGGTAGGGAAATATACAGGGACAGGTGGGGATGTGATAGAAATACGGGATTATTGTAGGATTAGTATAAATGGGTGGTTGATGTTCGGCACAGACTCGGTGGGCCGAATTGCCTGTTTAAGTGCTGTATCTCGAAACTAAACGAAATACTGACACCTAGTGTCACAGACACACACTAACACCCAGTAACACAAACAAACACACACTGACACCCACTAACACAGAGAACCACTGATACACAGTAACAAAGACATACACTGACACCAAGTAACACAGACACACACTGACACCCAGTAACAAAGACATACACTGACATGAAGTCACAAAGACATACATTGATACCAAGTCACAAGGACAAACACTGATACACAGTAACACAGACACACACTGACACCAAGTAACGAAGGCATACACTTACACCAAGTAACAAAGACCTACACTGACACCAAGAAATAAAGACCGACAATTACACCAAGTAACAAAGACATACACTTACACCAAGTATTTTGACATACACTGAGACCCAGTAACAAAGACATACAGTGACACCCAGTAACACAGACACACACGGACATCAAGTAACAAAGACACACACTTACACCAAGGAACACAGACTCACACTGACACCCAGTAACACAGACACACACTTACACCAAGTAACACAGACATACACTGACACCAAGTAACAAAGACATACACTGATACCCAGTAACACAGACACACACTTACACCAAGTAACAAAGACAGACACTGATAACCAGTAACACAGACACACACTTACACCAATTAACAAAGACATACACTTACACCAAGGAACAAAGACACACACTTACACCAAGTAACACAGACATGCACTGACACCAAGTAACAAAGACAGACAATTACACCAATTAACAAAGACATACACTGTTACCCAGTAACAAAGACATACACTGACACCCAGTAACACAGACACACACGGACACCAAGTAACAAAGACACACACTTACACCAAGGAACACAGACTCACACTGACACCCAGTAACACAGACACACACTTACACCAAGTAACACAGGCATACACTGACACCAAGTAACAAAGACATGCACTGATACCCAGTAACACAGACACACACTTACACCAAGTAACAAAGACAGACACTGATAACCAGTAACACAGACACACACTTACACCAAGTAACACAGACATACACTGACACCAAGTTGCAAAGACATACACTGACACCAAGTAACAAAGACTAACACTTACACCAAGTAACACAGACATGCACTGACACCAAGTAACAAAGACAGACAATTACACCAAGTAACAAAGACATACACTCACACCATGTATTTTGACATACACTGACACCAAGTAACAAAGACATACTCTGACACCAAGTCACAAAGACACACACTGACACCCAGTAACACAGACACACACTGACACCAAGTAACACAGACACACACTGACCCCCAGTAACACAGACATACACTGATACCCAGTGACACAGACACACACTTACACCAAGTTACACATACATACACTGACACCAAGTAACAAAGACAAACACTGATACCCAGTAACACAGACACACACTTACACCAAGTAACAAAGACAGACACTGATAACAAGTAACACAGACACACACTTACACTAAGTAACAAAGACATGCACTGACACCAAGTAACAAAGACAGAAACTGACACCCAGTAACACAGACATACACGGACACCAAGTAACACAGACACACACTTACACCAAGTAACACAGACACACACTGACACCCAGTAACACAGACACACACATACACCAAGTAACCAAGACATGCACTGACACCAAGTAACAAAGACATACACTTACACCAAGTAACAAAGACATACACTGACACCAAGTAACAAAGACATACACGGATACCCAGTAACACAGACACACACTTACACAAAGTAACAAAGACATGCACTGATACCCAGTAACACAGACACACACTTACACCAAGTAAAACAGACATCCACTGACACCAAGTAACAAAGACATACACTGATACCCAATAACACAGACACACACTTACACCAAGTAACAAAGACAGAAACTGATACCCAGTAACACAGACACACACTTACACCAAGTAACAAAGTCATACACTGACACCAAGTAACAAAGACATGAACTGACACCCAGTAACACAGACACACACGGACACCAAGTAACAAAGACACAAACTTACACCAAGTAACACAGCCACACACTGACACCCAGTAACACAGACACACACTTACACCAAGTAACAAAGACATACACTGACACCAATTAACAAAGACATACACTTACACCAAGTAACAAAGAAATGCACTGACACCAAGTAACAAAGACATACACTGATACCCAGTAACACAGACACACACTTACACCAATTAACAAAGACATACACTGATACCCAGTAACACAGACACACACTTACACCAAGAAACACAGACATACACTGACACCAAGTAACAAAGACATACACTGATAGCCAGTAACACAGGCACACACTTAGGGGGTGGGGGGGGGGGCACATTGGCGCAGTAGTTAGCACCGCAGCCTCACAGCTCCAGGGACCCGGGTTCGATTCTGGGTACTGCCTGTGCGGAGTTTGCAAGTTCTCCCTGTGTCTGCGTGAGTTTCCTCCGGATGCTCCCGTTTCCTCCCACATGCCAGAGACTTGCAGGTTGATAGGTTAATTGGCCATCATAAATTGCCCCTAGTATAGGTAGGTGGTAGGGAAATATACAGGGACAGGTGGGGATGTGATAGAAATACGGGATTATTGTAGGATTAGTATAAATGGGTGGTTGATGTTCGGCACAGACTCGGTGGGCCGAAGGGCCTGTTTAAGTGCTGTATCTCTAAACTAAACGAAATACTGACACCTAGTGTCACAGACACACACTAACACCCAGTAACACAAACAAACACACACTGACACCCAGTAACACAGAGAACCACTGATACACAGTAACAAAGACATACACTGACACCAAGTAACACAGACACACACTGACACCCAGTAACAAAGACATACAGTGACATGAAGTCACAAAGACATACATTGATACCAAGTCACAAGGACATACACTGATACACAGTAACACTGAAACACACTGACACCAAGTAACGAAGGCATACACTTACACCAAGTAACAAAGACCTACACTGACACCAAGAAACAAAGACCGACAATTACACCAAGTAACAAAGACATACACTTACACCAAGTATTTTGACATACACTGAGACCCAGTAACAAAGACATACAGTGACACCCAGTAACACAGACACACACGGACACCAAGTAACAAAGACACACACTTACACCAAGGAACACAGACTCACACTGACACCCAGCAACACAGGCAAACATTTACACCAAGTAACACAGGCATACACTGACACCAAGTAACAAAGACATACACTGATACCCAGTAACACAGACACACACTTACACCAAGTCACAAAGACAGACACTGATAACCAGTAACACAGACACACACTTACACCAATTAACAAAGACATACACTGAGACCCAGTAACAAAGACATACACTGACACCCTGTAACACAGACACACACGGACACCAAGTAACAAAGACACACACTTACACCAAGTAACACAGACTCACACTGACACCCAGTAACACAGACACACACTTACACCAAGTAACACAGACATACACTGACACCAAGTAACAAAGACATACACTGATACCCAGTAACACAGGCACACACTTACACCAAGTAACACAGACATACACTGACACCAAATTGCAAAGACATACACTGACAACAAGTAACAAAGACATACACTTACACCAAGGAACAAAGACACACACTTACACCAAGTAACACAGACATGCACTGACACCAAGTAACAAAGACAGACAATTACACCAATTAACAAAGACATACACTGATACCCAGTAACACAGACACACACTTACACCAAGAAACACAGACATACACTGACACCAAGTAACAAAGACATACACTGATACCCAGTAACACAGGCACACACTTAGGGGGTGGGGGGGGCTCATTGGTGCAGTGGTTAGCACCGCAGCCTCACAGCTCCAGGGACCCGGGTTCGATTCTGGGTACTGCCTGTGCGGATTTTGCAAGTTCTCCCTGTGTCTGCGTGAGTTTCCTCCGGATGCTCCCGTTTCCTCCCACATGCCAGAGACTTGCAGGTTGATAGGTTAATTGGCCATCATAAATTGCCCCTAGTATAGGTAGGTGGTAGGGAAATATACAGGGACAGGTGGGGATGTGATAGAAATACGGGATTATTGTAGGATTAGTATAAATGGGTGGTTGATGTTCGGCACAGACTCGGTGGGCCGAAGGGCCTGTTTAAGTGCTGTATCTCTAAACTAAACGAAATACTGACACCTAGTGTCACAGACACACACTAACACCCAGTAACACAAACAAACACACACTGACACCCAGTAACACAGAGAACCACTGATACACAGTAACAAAGACATACACTGACACCAAGTAATACAGACACACACTGACACCCAGTAACAAAGACATACACTGACATGAAGTCACAAAGACATACATTGATACCAAGTCACAAGGACATACACTGATACACAGTAACACAGACACACACTGACACCAAGTAACGAAGGCATACACTTACACCAAGTAACAAAGACCTACACTGACACCAAGAAACAAAGACCGACAATTACACCAAGTAACAAAGACATACACTTACACCAAGTATTTTGACATACACTGAGACCCAGTAACAAAGACATACAGTGACACCCAGTAACACAGACACACACGGACACCAAGTAACAAGGACACACACTTACACCAAGTAACACAGACATACACTGACACCAAGTAACAAAGACATACACTGATACCCAGGAACACAGACACACACTTACACCAAGTAACAAAGACAGACACTGATAACCAGTAACACAGACACACACTTACACCAATTAACAAAGACATACACTGAGACCCAGTAACAAAGACATACACTGACACCCAGTAACACAGACACACACGGACACCAAGTAACAAAGACACACACTTACACCAAGTAACACAGACTCACACTGACACCCAGTAACACAGACACACACTTACACCAAGTAACACAGACATACACTGACACCAAGCAACAAAGACATACACTGATACCCAGTAACACAGGCACACACTTACACCAAGTAACACAGACATACACTGACACCAAGTTGCAAAGACATACACTGACACCAAGTAACAAAGACATACACTTACCCCAAGGAACAAAGACACACACTTACACCAAGTAACACAGACATGCACTGACACCAAGTAACAAAGACAGACAATTACACCAAGTAACAAAGACATACACTTACACCAAGTATTTTGACATACACTGACACCAAGTAACAAAGACATACACTGATTCCCAGGAACACAGACACACACTGACACCAAGTAACAAAGACATACACTGACACCAAGTCACATAGACATACACTGACACCAAGAAACAAAGACAGACAATTACACCAAGTAACAAAGACATACACTTACACCAAGTATTTTGACATACACTGAGACCAAGTAACAAAGACATACACTGACACCCAGTAACACAAACACACACGGACACCAAGTCACAAAGACACACACTTACACCAAGGAACACAGACTCACACTGACACCCAGTAACACAGACACACACTTACACCAAGTAACACAGACATACACTGACACCAAGTAACAAAGACATACACTGATACCCAGTAACACAGACACACACGTACACCAAGTAACAAAGTCAGACACTGATAACCAGTAACACAGACACACACTTACACCAATTAACAAAGACATACACTGTTACCCAGTAACAAAGACATACACTGACACCCAGTAGCACAGACACACACGGACACCAAGTAACAAAGACACACACTTACACCAAGGAACACAGACTCACACTGACACCCAGTAACACAGACACACACTTACACCAAGTAACACAGGCATACACTGACACCAAGTAACAAAGACATACACTGATAACCAGTAACACAGACACACACTTACACCAATTAACAAAGACATACACTGAGACCCAGTAACAAAGACATACACTGACACCCAGTAACACAGACACACACGGACACCAAGTAACAAAGACATAGACTTACACCAAGTAACACAGACTCACACTGACACCCAGTAACACAGACACACACTTACACCAAGTAACACAGACATACGCTGACACCAAGTAACAAAGACATACACTGATACCCAGTAACACAGGCACACACTTACACCAAGTAACACAGACATACACTGACACCAAGTTGCAAAGACATACACTGACACCAAGTAACAAAGACATACACTTACACCAAGGAACAAACACACACACTTACACCAAGTAACACAGAAATGCACTGACACCAAGTAACAAAGACAGACAATTACACCAAGTAACAAAGACATACACTTACACCATGTATTTCGACATACACTGACACCAAGTAACAAAGACATACACTGACACCAAGTCACAAAGACACACACTGACACCCAGTAACACAGACACACACTTACACCAAATAACACAGACACACACTGACCCCCAGTAACCCAGACATACACTGATACCCAGTGACACAGACACACACTTACACCACGTTACACAGACATACACTGACACCAAGTAACAAAGACTAACACTGATACCCAGTAACACAGACACACACTTACACCAAGTAACAAAGACAGACACTGATAACAAGTAACACAGACACACACTTACACTAAGTAACAAAGGCATGCACTGACACCAAGTAACAAAGACAGAAACTGACACCCAGTAACACAGACATACACGGACACCAAGTAACACAGACACACACTTACACCAAGTAACACAGACACACACTGACACCCAGTAACACAGACACACACATACACCAAGTAACCAAGACATGCACTGACACCAAGTAACAAAGACATACACTTACACCAAGTAACAAAGACATACACTGACACCAAGTAACAAAGACATACACGGATACCCAGTAACACAGACACACACTTACACCAAGTAACAAAGACATGCACTGATACCCAGTAACACAGACACACACTTACACCAAGTAAAACAGACATCCACTGACACCAAGTAACAAAGACATACACTGATACCCAGTAACACAGACACACACTTACACCAAGTAACAAAGACAGAAACTGATACCCAGTAACACAGACACACACTTACACCAAGTAACAAAGTCATACACTGACACCAAGTAACAAAGACATGAACTGACACCCAGTAACACAGACACACACGGACACCAAGTAACAAAGACACAAAATTACACCAAGTAACACAGCCACACACTGACACCCAGTAACACAGACACACACTTACACCAAGTAACAAAGACATACACTGACACCAATTAACAAAGACATACACTTACACCAAGTAACAAAGAAATGCACTGACACCCAGTAACAAAGACATACACTGATACCCAGTAACACAGACACACACTTACACCAATTAACAAAGACATACACTGATACCCAGTAACACAGACACACACTTACACCAAGAAACACAGACATACACTGACACCAAGTAACAAAGACATACACTGATACCCAGTAACACAGGCACACACTTAGGGGGTGGGGGGGGGGGGCACATTGTCGCAGTGGTTAGCACCGCAGCCTCACAGCTCCAGGGACCCGTATTCGATTCTGGGTACTGCCTGTGCGGAGTTTGCAAGTTCTCCCTGTGTCTGCGTGAGTTTCCTCCGGATGCTCCCGTTTCCTCCCACATGCCAGAGACTTGCAGGTTGATAGGTTAATTGGCCATCATAAATTGCCCCTAGTATAGGTAGGTGGTAGGGAAATATACAGGGACAGGTGGGGATGTGATAGAAATACGGGATTATTGTAGGATTAGTATAAATGGGTGGTTGATGTTCGGCACAGACTCGGTGGGCCGAAGGGCCTGTTTAAGTGCTGTATCTCGAAACTAAACGAAATACTGACACCTAGTGTCACAGACACACACTAACACCCAGTAACACAAACAAACACACACTGACACCCAGTAACACAGAGAACCACTGATACACAGTAACAAAGACATACACTGACACCAAGTAACACAGACACACACTGACACCCAGTAACAAAGAAATACACTGACATGAAGTCACAAAGACATACATTGATACCAAGTCACAAGGACATACACTGATACACAGTAACACAGACACACACTGACACCAAGTAACGAAGGCATACACTTACACCAAGTAACAAAGACCTACACTGACACCAAGAAACAAAGACCGACAATTACACCAAGTAACAAAGACATACACTTACACCAAGTATTTTGACATACACTGAGACCCAGTAACAAAGACATACAGTGACACCCAGTAACACAGACACACACGGACACCAAGTAACAAAGACACACACTTACAGCAAGGAACACAGACTCACACTGACACCCAGTAACACATGCACACACTTACACCAAGTAACACAGGCATACACTGACACCAAGTAACAAAGACATACACTGATACCCAGTAACACAGACACACACTTACACCAAGTAACAAAGACAGACACTGATAACCAGTAACACAGACACACACTTACACCAATTAACAAAGACATACACTGAGACCCAGTAACAAAGACATACACTGACACCCAGTAACACAGACACACACGGACACCAAGTAACAAAGACACACACATACACCAAGTAACACAGACTCACAATGACACCCAGTAACACAGACACACACTTACACCAAGTAACACAGACATACCCTGACACCAAGTAACAAAGACATACACTGATACCCAGTAACACAGGCACACACTTGCACCAAGTAACAGAGACATACACTGACACCAAATTGCAAAGACATACACTGACACCAAGTAACAAAGACATACACTTACACCAAGGAACAAAGAGACACACTTACACCAAGTAACACAGACATGCACTGACACCAAGTAACAAAGACAGACAATTACACCAAGTAACAAAGACATACACTTACACCAAGTATTTTGACATACACTGACACCAAGTAACAAAGACATACACTGATTCCCAGGAACACAGACACACACTTACACCAAGTAACAAAGACATACACTGACACCAAGTCACAAAGACACACACTGACACCCAGTAACAAAGACATACACTGACACCAAGTCACAAAGACATACACTGACACCAAGAAACAAAGACAGACAATTACACCAAGTAACAAAGACATACACTTACACCAAGTATTTTGACATACACTGAAACCCAGTAACAAAGACATACACTGACACCCAGTAACACAGACACACACGGACACCAAGTAACACAGGCATACACTGACACCAAGTAACAAAGACATTCACTGATACCCAGTAACACAGACACACACTTACACCAAGTAACAAAGACAGACACTGATAACCAGTAACACAGACACACACTTACACCAAGGAACACAGACTCACACTGACACCCAGTAACACAGACACACACTTACACCAAGTAACACAGACATACACTGACACCAAGTAACAAAGACATTCACTGATACCCAGTAACACAGACACACACTTACACCAAGTAACAAAGACAGACACTGATAACCAGTAACACAGACACACACTTACACCAAGTAACAAAGACATACACTGACACCAAGTCACAAAAACACACATTGACACCCAGTAACAAAGACATACACTGACACCAAGTCACAAAGACATACACTGATAACCATTAACACAGACACACACTTGCACCAAGTCACAAAGACACACACTGACACCCAGTAACACAGACATACACTGACACCAAGTAACACAGGCACACACTTACACCAAGTAACAAAGACATACAATGACACCAAGTAACACAGACACACACTTACACCAAGTAACACAAACACACACTTACACCAAGTAACACAAACACACACTTACACCAAGTAACAAGGACAGACACTGACACCAAGTAACAAAGACACACACTTACACCAAGTAACACAGACATGGACTGACACCCAGTAACACAAACAAACACACTGACACCAAGAAACACAGATATACACAGCCACCAAGTAACAAAGACATACATTGATTCCCAGTAACACAGGCACACACTGGGAGGGGGGGCACATTGGCGCAATGGTTAGCACCGCAGCGTCGCAGCTCCAGGGACCCGGGTTCGATTCTGGGTACTGCCTGTGCGGAGTTTGCCAGTTCTCCCTGTGTCTGCGTGAGTTTCTTCCGGGTGCTCCGGTTTCCTCCCACATGCCAATGATTTGCAGGTTTATAGGTTAATTGGCCATCATAAATTGCCCCTAGTATAGGTAGGTGGTAGGGAAATATACAGGGACAGGTGGGGATGTGATAGAAATACGGGATTATTGTAGGATTAGTATAAATGGGTGGTTGATGTTCGGCACAGACTCGGTGGGCCGAAGGGCCTGTTTCAGTGCTGTATCACTAAACTAAATACTGACACCCAGTAACACAGACACACACGGACACCAAGTAACAAAGACACAGACTTACACCAAGGAACACAGACTCACACTGACACCCAGTAACACAGACACACACTTACACCAAGTAACACAGACATACACTGACACCAAGTAACAATGACATACACTGATGCCCAGTAACATAGACACACACTTACACCAAGTAACAAAGACAGACACTGATAACCAGTAACACAGACACACACTTACACCAATTAACAAAGACATACACTGAGACCCAGTAACAACGACATACACTGACACCCAGTAACACAGACACACACGGACACCAAGTAACAAAGACACACACATACACCAAGTAACACAGACTCACACTGACACCCAGTAACACAGACACACACTTACACCAAGTAACACAGACATACACTGACACTAAGTAACAAAGACATACACTGATACCCATTAACACAGGCACACACTTACACCAAGTAACACAGAAATACACTGACACCAAGTTGCAAAGACATACACTGACACCAAGTAACAAAGACATACACTTACACCAAGGAACAAAGACACACACTTACACCAAGTAACACAGACATGCACTGACACCAAGTAACAAAGACAGACAATTACACCAAGTAACAAAGACATACACTTACACCAAGTATTTTGACATACACTGACACCAAGTAACAAAGACATACACTGATTCCCAGGAACACAGATACACACTTACACCAAGTAACAAAGACAAACACTGACACCAAGTCACAAAGACACGCACTGACACCCTGTAACAAAGACATACACTGTCACCAAGTCACAAAGACTTACACTGATACCCATGAACACAGACACACACTTACACCAAGTAAGACAGACATACACTGACACCAAGTATCAAAGACATACACTGATACCCAGTAACACAGACACACACTTACACCAAGTAACAAAGACAGACACTGACACTCATTAACACAGACACACACTTACACCAAGTAGCAAAGAATACACTGACACCCAGTAACAAAGACATACACGGACACCAAGTAACAAAGACACACACTCAACAACAAGTAACACAGACACACACTGACACCCAGTAACCCAGACACACACTTACACCAAGTAACAATGACACACACTGACACCAAGTAACAAAGACATGCACTTACACCAAGTAACAAAGACATACACTGACACCAAGTAACAAAGACATACACTGATACCCAGTAACACAGGCACACACTTACACCAAGTAACACAGTCATACACTGACACCAAGTAACAAAGACACACACTGACACCAAGTATTTTGACATACACTGAGACCCAGTAACAAAGACATACAGTGACACCCAGTAACACAGACACACACGGACACCAAGTAACAAAGACACACACTTACAGCAAGGAACACAGACTCACACTGACACCCAGTAACACATGCACACACTTACACCAAGTAACACAGGCATACACTGACACCAAGTAACAAAGACATACACTGATACCCAGTAACACAGGCACACACTTACACCAAGTAACAAAGACAGACACTGATAACCAGTAACACAGACACACACTTACACCAATTAACAAAGACATACACTGAGACCCAGTAACAAAGACATACACTGACACCCAGTAACACAGACACACACGGACACCAAGTAACAAAGACACACACTTACACCAAGTAACACAGACTCACACTGACACCCAGTAACACAGACACACACTTACACCAAGTAACACAGACATACCCTGACACCAAGTAACAAAGACATACACTGATACCCAGTAACACAGGCACACACTTACACCAAGTAACACAGACATACACTGACACCATATTGCAAAGACATAGACTGACACCAAGTAACAAAGACATACACTTACACCAAGGAACAAAGACACACACTTACACCAAGTAACACAGACATGCACTGACACCAAGTAACAAATACAGACAACTACACCAAGTAACAAAGACATACACTTACACCAAGTATTTTGACATACACTGACACCAAGTAACAAAGACATACACTGATTCCCAGGAACACAGACACACACTTACACCAAGTAACAAAGACATACACTGACACCAAGTCACAAAGACACACATTGACACCCAGTAACAAAGACATACACTGACACCAAGTCACAAAGACATACACTGACACCAAGAAACAAAGACAGACAATTACACCAAGTAACAAAGACATACACTTACACCAAGTATTTTGACATACACTGAAACCCAGTAACAAAGACATACACTGACACCCAGTAACACAGACACACACGGACACCAAGTCACAAAGACACACACTTACACCAAGGAACACAGACTCACACTGACACCCAGTAACACAGACACACACTTACACCAAGTAACACAGACATACACTGACACCAAGTAACAAAGACATTCACTGATACCCAGTAACACAGACACACACTTACACCAAGTAACAAAGACAGACACTGATAACCAGTAACACAGACACACACTTACACCAATTAACAAAGACATACACTGAGACCCAGTAACAAAGACATACACTGACACCCAGTAACACAGACACACACGGACACCAAGTAACAAAGACACACACTTACACCAAGTAACACAGACTCACACTTACACCCAGTAACACAGACACACACTTACACCAAGTAACACAGACATACACTGACACCAAGTAACAAAGACATACACTGATACCCAGTAACACAGGCACACACTTACACCAAGTAACACAGACATACACTGACACCAATTTGCAAAGACATACACTGACACCAAGTAACAAAGACATACACTTACACCAAGGAACAAAGACACACACTTACACCAAGTAACACTGACATGCACTGACACCAAGTAACAAAGACAGACAATTACACCAAGTAACAAAGACATACACTTACACCAAGTATTTTGACATACACTGACACCAAGTAACAAAGACATACACTGATACCCAGTAACACAGACACACACTTACACCAAGTAACAAAGACATACACTGACACCAAGTCACAAAGACACACATTGACACCCAGTAACAAAGACATACACTGACACCAAGTCACAAAGACATACACTGATAACCATTAACACAGACACACACTTACACCAAGTCACAAAGACACACACTGACACCCAGTAACACAGACATACACTGACACCAAGTAACACAGACACACACTTACACCAAGTAACAAAGACATACAATGACACCAAGTAACACAGACACACACTTACACCAAGTAACACAAAAACACACTTACACCAAGTAACACAAACACACACTTACACCAAGTAACAAGGACATACACTGACACCAAGTAACAAAGACACACACTTACACCAAGTAACACAGACATGGACTGACACCCAGTAACACAAACAAACACACTGACACCAAGTATCACAGATATACACTGCCACCAAGTAACAAAGACATACATTGATACCCAGTAACACAGGCACACACTGGGAGGGGGGGCACATTGGCGCAATGGTTAGCACCGCAGCGTCGCAGCTCCAGGGACCCGGGTTCGATTCTGGGTACTGCCTGTGCGGAGTTTGCCAGTTCTCCCTGTGTCTGCGTGAGTTTCTTTCGGGTGCTCCGGTTTCCTCCCACATGCCAAAGAGTTGCAGGTTTATAGGTTAATTGGCCATCATAAATTGCCCCTAGTATAGGTAGGTGGTAGGGAAATATACAGGGACAGGTGGGGATATGATAGAAATACGGGATTATTGTAGGATTAGTATAAATGGGTGGTTGATGTTCGGCACAGACTCGGTGGGCCGAAGGGCCTGTTTCAGTGCTGTATCTCGAAACTAAACGAAATACTGACACCTAGTGTCACAGACACACACTAACACCCAGTAACACAAACAAACACACACTGACACCCAGTAACACAGAGAACCACTGATACACAGTAACAAAGACATACACTGACACCAAGTAACACAGACACACACTGACACCCAGTAACAAAGACATACACTGACACCAAGTCACAAAGACATACATTGATACCAAGTCACAAGGACATACACTGATACCCAGTAACACAGACACACACTGACACCAAGTAACGAAGGCATACACTTACACCAAGTAACAAAGACCTACACTGACACCAAGAAACAAAGACAGACAATTACACCAAGTAACAAAGACATACACTTACACCAAGTATTTTGACATACACTGAGACCCAGTAACAAAAACAAACACTGACACCCAGTAACACAGACACACACGGACACCAAGTAACAAAGACACACACTTACACCAAGGAACACAGACTCACACTGACACCCAGTAACACAGACACACACTTACACCAAGTAACACAGACATACACTGACAACAAGTAACAATGACATACACTGATACCCAGTAACATAGACACACACTTACACCAAGTAACAAAGACAGACACTGATAACCAGTAACACAGACACACACTTACACCAATTAACAAAGACATACACTGAGACCCAGTAACAAAGACATACACTGACACCCAGTAACACAGACACACACTTACACCAAGTAACACAGACACACACGGACACCAAGTAACAAAGACACATACATACACCAAGTAACACAGACTCACACTGACACCCAGTAACACAGACACACACTTACACCAAGTAACACAGACATACACTGACACTAAGTAACAAAGACATACACTGATACCCATTAACACAGGCACACACTTACACCAAGTAACACAGACATACAGTGACACCAAGTTGCAAAGACATACACTGACACCAAGTAACAAAGACATACACTTACACCAAGGAACAAAGACACACACTTACACCAAGTAACACAGACATGCACTGACACCAAGTAACAAAGACAGACAATTACACCAAGTAACAAAGACATACACTTACACCAAGTATTTTGACATACACTGACACCAAGTAACAAAGACATACACTGATTCCCAGGAACACAGATACACACTTACAAAAAGTAACAAAGACAAACACTGACACCAAGTCACAAAGACACGCACTGACACCCTGTAACAAAGACATACACTGTCACCAAGTCACAAAGACTTACACTGATACCCATTAACACAGACACACACTTACACCAAGTAAGACAGACATACACTGACACCAAGTATCAAAGACATACACTGATACCCAGTAACACAGACACACACTTACACCAAGTAACAAAGACAGACACTGACACTCATTAACACAGACACACACTTACACCATGTAGCAAAGAATACACTGACACCCAGTAACAAAGACATACACGGACACCAAGTAGCAAAGACACACACTTACAACAAGTAACACAGACACACACTGACACCCAGTAACCCAGACACACACTTACACCAAGTAACAATGACACACACTGACACCAAGTAACAAAGACATGCACTTACACCAAGTAACAAAGACATACACTGACACCAAGTAACAAAGACATACTCTGATACCCAGTCACACAGACACACACATACACCAAGTAACAAAGACATACACTGACACCAAGTCACAAAGAAACACACTGACACACAGTAACAAAGACATACACTGACACCAAGTCACAAAGACATACACTGATACCCAGTAACACAGACACACACTTACACCAAGTAACACGGACATACACTGACACCAAGTAACAAAGACATACACTGATACCCAGTAACACAGACACACACTTACACCAAGTAACAACGACAGACACTGATACCCAGTAACACAGACACAAACTTACACCAAGTAACAAAGACATACACTGACACCCAGTAACAAAGACATACACTGACACCCAGTAACACAGACACACACGGACACCAAGTAACAAAGACACACACGGACACCAAGTAAATATGACACACACTTACACCAAGTAACAAAGACATACACTGACACCCAGTAACAAAGACATACACTGACACCCAGTAACACAGACACACACGGACACCAAGTAACAAAGACACACACGGACACCAAGTAAATATGACACACACTTACACCAAGTAACACAGACACACACTGACACCCAGTAACATAGACACACACTTACACCAAATAACACAGACATACACTGACACCAAGTAACAAAGACATACACTGATACCCAGTAACACAGGCACACACTTACACCAAGTAACACAGTCATACACTGACACCAAGTAACAAAGACACACACTGACACCAAGTATTTTGACATACACTGAGACCCAGTAACAAAGACATACAGTGACACCCAGTAACACAGACACACACGGACACCAAGTAACAAAGACACACACTTACAGCAAGGAACACAGACTCACACTGACACCCAGTAACACATGCACACATTTACACCAAGTAACACAGGCATACACTGACACCAAGTAACAAAGACATACACTGATACCCAGTAACACAGACACACACTTACACCAAGTAACAAAGACAGACACTGATAACCAGTAAGACAGACACACACTTACACCAATTAACAAAGACATACACTGAGACCCAGTAACAAAGACATACACTGACACCCAGTAACACAGACACACACGGACACCAAGTAACAAAGACACACACTTACACCAAGTAACACAGACTCACACTGACACCCAGTAACACAGACACACACTTACACCAAGTAACACAGACATACCCTGACACCAAGTAACAAAGACATACACTGATACCCAGTAACACAGGCACACACTTACACCAAGTAACACAGACATACACTGACACCATATTGCAAAGACATAGACTGACACCAAGTAACAAAGACATACACTTACACCAAGGAACAAAGACACACACTTACACCAAGTAACACAGACATGCACTGACACCAAGTAACAAAGACAGACAACTACACCAAGTAACAAAGACATACACTTACACCAAGTATTTTGACATACACTGACACCAATTAACAAAGACATACACTGATTCCCAGGAACACAGACACACACTTACACCAAGTAACAAAGACATACACTGACACCAAGTCACAAAGACACACATTGACACCCAGTAACAAAGACATACACTGACACCAAGTCACAAAGACATACACTGACACCAAGAAACAAAGACAGACAATTACACCAAGTAACAAAGACATACACTTACACCAAGTATTTTGACATACACTGAAACCCAGTAACAAAGACATACACTGACACCCAGTAACACAGACACACACGGACACCAAGTCACAAAGACACACACTTACACCAAGGAACACAGACTCACACTGACACCCAGTAACACAGACACACACTTACACCAAGTAACACAGACATACACTGACACCAAGTAACAAAGACATTCACTGATACCCAGTAACACAGACACACACTTACACCAAGTAACAAAGACAGACACTGATAACCAGTAACACAGACACACACTTACACCAATTAACAAAGACATACACTGAGACCCAGTAACAAAGACATACACTGACACCCAGTAACACAGACACACACGGACACCAAGTAACAAAGACACACACTTACACCAAGTAACACAGACTCACACTTACACCCAGTAACACAGACACACACTTACACCAAGTAACACAGACATACACTGACACCAAGTAACAAAGACATACACTGATACCCAGTAACACAGGCACACACTTACACCAAGTAACACAGACATACACTGACACCAATTTGCAAAGACATACACTGACACCAAGTAACAAAGACATACACTTACACCAAGGAACAAAGACACACACTTACAACAAGTAACACTGACATGCACTGACACCAAGTAACAAAGACAGACAATTACACCAAGTAACAAAGACATACACTTACACCAAGTATTTTGACATACACTGACACCAAGTAACAAAGACATACACTGATACCCAGTAACACAGACACACACTTACACCAAGTAACAAAGACATACACTGACACCAAGTCACAAAGACACACATTGACACCCAGTAACAAAGACATACACTGACACCAAGTCACAAAGACATACACTGATAACCATTAACACAGACACACACTTACACCAAGTCACAAAGACACACACTGACACCCAGTAACACAGACATACACTGACACCAAGTAACACAGACACACACTTACACCAAGTAACAAAGGCATACAATGACACCAAGTAACACAGACACACACTTACACCAAGTAACACAAAAACACACTTACACCAAGTAACACAAACACACACTTACACCAAGTAACAAGGACATACACTGACACCAAGTAACAAAGACACACACTTACACCAAGTAACACAGACATGGACTGACACCCAGTAACACAAACAAACACACTGACACCAAGTAACACAGATATACACTGCCACCAAGTAACAAAGACATACATTGATACCCAGTAACACAGGCACACACTGGGAGGGGGGGCACATTGGCGCAATGGTTAGCACCGCAGCGTCGCAGCTCCAGGGACCCGGGTTCGATTCTGGGTACTGCCTGTGCGGAGTTTGCCAGTTCTCCCTGTGTCTGCGTGAGTTTCTTTCGGGTGCTCCGGTTTCCTCCCACATGCCAAAGAGTTGCAGGTTTATAGGTTAATTGGCCATCATAAATTGCCCCTAGTATAGGTAGGTGGTAGGGAAATATACAGGGACAGGTGGGGATATGATAGAAATACGGGATTATTGTAGGATTAGTATAAATGGGTGGTTGATGTTCGGCACAGACTCGGTGGGCCGAAGGGCCTGTTTCAGTGCTGTATCTCGAAACTAAACGAAATACTGACACCTAGTGTCACAGACACACACTAACACCCAGTAACACAAACAAACACACACTGACACCCAGTAACACAGAGAACCACTGATACACAGTAACAAAGACATACACTGACACCAAGTAACACAGACACACACTGACACCCAGTAACAAAGACATACACTGACACCAAGTCACAAAGACATACATTGATACCAAGTCACAAGGACATGCACTGATACCCAGTAACACAGACACACACTGACACCAAGTAACGAAGGCATACACTTACACCAAGTAACAAAGACCTACACTGACACCAAGAAACAAAGACAGACAATTACACCAAGTAACAAAGACATACACTTACACCAAGTATTTTGACATACACTGAGACCCAGTAACAAAAACATACACTGACACCCAGTAACACAGACACACACGGACACCAAGTAACAAAGACACACACTTACACCAAGGAACACAGACTCACACTGACACCCAGTAACACAGACACACACTTACACCAAGTAACACAGACATACACTGACAACAAGTAACAATGACATACACTGATACCCAGTAACATAGACACACACTTACACCAAGTAACAAAGACAGACACTGATAACCAGTAACACAGACACACACTTACACCAATTAACAAAGACATACACTGAGACCCAGTAACACAGACACACACTTACACCAAGTAACACAGACACACACGGACACCAAGTAACAAAGACACACACATACACCAAGTAACACAGACTCACACTGACACCCAGTAACACAGACACACACTTACACCAAGTAACACAGACATACACTGACACTAAGTAACAAAGACATACACTGATACCCATTAACACAGGCACACACTTACACCAAGTAACACAGACATACACTGACACCAAGTTGCAAAGACATACACTGACACCAAGTAACAAAGACATACACTTACACCAAGGAACAAATACACACACTTACACCAAGTAACACAGACATGCACTGACACCAAGTAACAAAGACACACACTTACACCAAGTAACAAAGACAGACACTGATAACCAGTAACACAGACACACACTTACACCAATTAACAAAGACATACACTGAGACCCAGTAACAAAGACATACACTGACACCCAGTAACACAGACACACACTTACACCAAGTAACACAGACACACACGGACACCAAGTAACAAAGACACATACATACACCAAGTAACACAGACTCACACTGACACCCAGTAACACAGACACACACTTACACCAAGTAACACAGACATACACTGACACTAAGTAACAAAGACATACACTGATACCCATTAACACAGGCACACACTTACACCAAGTAACACAGACATACAGTGACACCAAGTTGCAAAGACATACACTGACACCAAGTAACAAAGACATACACTTACACCAAGGAACAAAGACACACACTTACACCAAGTAACACAGACATGCACTGACACCAAGTAACAAAGACAGACAATTACACCAAGTAACAAAGACATACACTTACACCAAGTATTTTGACATACACTGACACCAAGTAACAAAGACATACACTGATTCCCAGGAACACAGATACACACTTACAAAAAGTAACAAAGACAAACACTGACACCAAGTCACAAAGACACGCACTGACACCCTGTAACAAAGACATACACTGTCACCAAGTCACAAAGACTTACACTGATACCCATTAACACAGACACACACTTACACCAAGTAAGACAGACATACACTGACACCAAGTATCAAAGACATACACTGATACCCAGTAACACAGACACACACTTACACCAAGTAACAAAGACAGACACTGACACTCATTAACACAGACACACACTTACACCATGTAGCAAAGAATACACTGACACCCAGTAACAAAGACATACACGGACACCAAGTAGCAAAGACACACACTTACAACAAGTAACACAGACACACACTGACACCCAGTAACCCAGACACACACTTACACCAAGTAACAATGACACACACTGACACCAAGTAACAAAGACATGCACTTACACCAAGTAACAAAGACATACACTGACACCAAGTAACAAAGACATACTCTGATACCCAGTCACACAGACACACACATACACCAAGTAACAAAGACATACACTGACACCAAGTCACAAAGAAACACACTGACACACAGTAACAAAGACATACACTGACACCAAGTCACAAAGACATACACTGATACCCAGTAACACAGACACACACTTACACCAAGTAACACGGACATACACTGACACCAAGTAACAAAGACATACACTGATACCCAGTAACACAGA
The DNA here is from genome assembly GCF_036365525.1 of Heterodontus francisci. NCBI lineage: Eukaryota > Metazoa > Chordata > Chondrichthyes > Heterodontiformes > Heterodontidae > Heterodontus > Heterodontus francisci. Next base: position 11,866,416 of record NC_090409.1, on the reverse strand, counting down.
CACACACTTACACCAAGTAACAACGACAGACACTGATACCCAGTAACACAGACACAAACTTACACCAAGTAACAAAGACATACACTGACACCCAGTAACAAAGACATACACTGACACCCAGTAACACAGACACACACGGACACCAAGTAACAAAGACACACACGGACACCAAGTAAATATGACACACACTTACACCAAGTAACACAGACACACACTGACACCCAGTAACATAGACACACACTTACACCAAATAACACAGACATACACTGACACCAAGTAACAAAGACATACACTGATACCCAGTAACACAGGCACACACTTACACCAAGTAACACAGTCATACACTGACACCAAGTAACAAAGACACACACTGACACCAAGTATTTTGACATACACTGAGACCCAGTAACAAAGACATACAGTGACACCCAGTAACACAGACACACACGGACACCAAGTAACAAAGACACACACTTACAGCAAGGAACACAGACTCACACTGACACCCAGTAACACATGCACACATTTACACCAAGTAACACAGGCATACACTGACACCAAGTAACAAAGACATACACTGATACCCAGTAACACAGACACACACTTACACCAAGTAACAAAGACAGACACTGATAACCAGTAAGACAGACACACACTTACACCAATTAACAAAGACATACACTGAGACCCAGTAACAAAGACATACACTGACACCCAGTAACACAGACACACACGGACACCAAGTAACAAAGACACACACTTACACCAAGTAACACAGACTCACACTGACACCCAGTAACACAGACACACACTTACACCAAGTAACACAGACATACCCTGACACCAAGTAACAAAGACATACACTGATACCCAGTAACACAGGCACACACTTACACCAAGTAACACAGACATACACTGACACCATATTGCAAAGACATAGACTGACACCAAGTAACAAAGACATACACTTACACCAAGGAACAAAGACACACACTTACACCAAGTAACACAGACATGCACTGACACCAAGTAACAAAGACAGACAACTACACCAAGTAACAAAGACATACACTTACACCAAGTATTTTGACATACACTGACACCAATTAACAAAGACATACACTGATTCCCAGGAACACAGACACACACTTACACCAAGTAACAAAGACATACACTGACACCAAGTCACAAAGACACACATTGACACCCAGTAACAAAGACATACACTGACACCAAGTCACAAAGACATACACTGACACCAAGAAACAAAGACAGACAATTACACCAAGTAACAAAGACATACACTTACACCAAGTATTTTGACATACACTGAAACCCAGTAACAAAGACATACACTGACACCCAGTAACACAGACACACACGGACACCAAGTCACAAAGACACACACTTACACCAAGGAACACAGACTCACACTGACACCCAGTAACACAGACACACACTTACACCAAGTAACACAGACATACACTGACACCAAGTAACAAAGACATTCACTGATACCCAGTAACACAGACACACACTTACACCAAGTAACAAAGACAGACACTGATAACCAGTAACACAGACACACACTTACACCAATTAACAAAGACATACACTGAGACCCAGTAACAAAGACATACACTGACACCCAGTAACACAGACACACACGGACACCAAGTAACAAAGACACACACTTACACCAAGTAACACAGACTCACACTTACACCCAGTAACACAGACACACACTTACACCAAGTAACACAGACATACACTGACACCAAGTAACAAAGACATACACTGATACCCAGTAACACAGGCACACACTTACACCAAGTAACACAGACATACACTGACACCAATTTGCAAAGACATACACTGACACCAAGTAACAAAGACATACACTTACACCAAGGAACAAAGACACACACTTACAACAAGTAACACTGACATGCACTGACACCAAGTAACAAAGACAGACAATTACACCAAGTAACAAAGACATACACTTACACCAAGTATTTTGACATACACTGACACCAAGTAACAAAGACATACACTGATACCCAGTAACACAGACACACACTTACACCAAGTAACAAAGACATACACTGACACCAAGTCACAAAGACACACATTGACACCCAGTAACAAAGACATACACTGACACCAAGTCACAAAGACATACACTGATAACCATTAACACAGACACACACTTACACCAAGTCACAAAGACACACACTGACACCCAGTAACACAGACATACACTGACACCAAGTAACACAGACACACACTTACACCAAGTAACAAAGACATACAATGACACCAAGTAACACAGACACACACTTACACCAAGTAACACAAAAACACACTTACACCAAGTAACACAAACACACACTTACACCAAGTAACAAGGACATACACTGACACCAAGTAACAAAGACACACACTTACACCAAGTAACACAGACATGGACTGACACCCAGTAACACAAACAAACACACTGACACCAAGTAACACAGATATACACTGCCACCAAGTAACAAAGACATACATTGATACCCAGTAACACAGGCACACACTGGGAGGGGGGGCACATTGGCGCAATGGTTAGCACCGCAGCGTCGCAGCTCCAGGGACCCGGGTTCGATTCTGGGTACTGCCTGTGCGGAGTTTGCCAGTTCTCCCTGTGTCTGCGTGAGTTTCTTTCGGGTGCTCCGGTTTCCTCCCACATGCCAAAGAGTTGCAGGTTTATAGGTTAATTGGCCATCATAAATTGCCCCTAGTATAGGTAGGTGGTAGGGAAATATACAGGGACAGGTGGGGATATGATAGAAATACGGGATTATTGTAGGATTAGTATAAATGGGTGGTTGATGTTCGGCACAGACTCGGTGGGCCGAAGGGCCTGTTTCAGTGCTGTATCTCGAAACTAAACGAAATACTGACACCTAGTGTCACAGACACACACTAACACCCAGTAACACAAACAAACACACACTGACACCCAGTAACACAGAGAACCACTGATACACAGTAACAAAGACATACACTGACACCAAGTAACACAGACACACACTGACACCCAGTAACAAAGACATACACTGACACCAAGTCACAAAGACATACATTGATACCAAGTCACAAGGACATGCACTGATACCCAGTAACACAGACACACACTGACACCAAGTAACGAAGGCATACACTTACACCAAGTAACAAAGACCTACACTGACACCAAGAAACAAAGACAGACAATTACACCAAGTAACAAAGACATACACTTACACCAAGTATTTTGACATACACTGAGACCCAGTAACAAAAACATACACTGACACCCAGTAACACAGACACACACGGACACCAAGTAACAAAGACACACACTTACACCAAGGAACACAGACTCACACTGACACCCAGTAACACAGACACACACTTACACCAAGTAACACAGACATACACTGACAACAAGTAACAATGACATACACTGATACCCAGTAACATAGACACACACTTACACCAAGTAACAAAGACAGACACTGATAACCAGTAACACAGACACACACTTACACCAATTAACAAAGACATACACTGAGACCCAGTAACACAGACACACACTTACACCAAGTAACACAGACACACACGGACACCAAGTAACAAAGACACACACATACACCAAGTAACACAGACTCACACTGACACCCAGTAACACAGACACACACTTACACCAAGTAACACAGACATACACTGACACTAAGTAACAAAGACATACACTGATACCCATTAACACAGGCACACACTTACACCAAGTAACACAGACATACACTGACACCAAGTTGCAAAGACATACACTGACACCAAGTAACAAAGACATACACTTACACCAAGGAACAAATACACACACTTACACCAAGTAACACAGACATGCACTGACACCAAGTAACAAAGACAGACAATTACACCAAGTAACAAAGACATACACTTACACCAAGTATTTTGACATACACTGACACCAAGTAACAAAGACATACACTGATTCCCAGGAACACAGATACACACTTACACCAAGTAACAAAGACAAACACTGACACCAAGTCACAAAGACACGCACTGACACCCTGTAACAAAGACATACACTGTCACCAAGTCACAAAGACTTACACTGATACCCATTAACACAGACACACACTTACACCAAGTAAGACAGACATACACTGACACCAAGTATCAAAGACATACACTGATACCCAGTAACACAGACACACACTTACACCAAGTAACAAAGACAGACACTGACACTCATTAACACAGACACACACTTACACCAAGTAGCAAAGAATACACTGACACCCAGTAACAAAGACATACACGGACACCAAGTAGCAAAGACACACACTTACAACAAGTAACACAGACACACACTGACACCCAGTAACCCAGACACACACTTACACCAAGTAACAATGACACACACTGACACCAAGTAACAAAGACATGCACTTACACCAAGTAACAAAGACATACACTGACACCAAGTAACAAAGACATACTCTGATACCCAGTCACACAGACACACACATACACCAAGTAACAAAGACATACACTGACACCAAGTCACAAAGAAACACACTGACACACAGTAACAAAGACATACACTGACACCAAGTCACAAAGACATACACTGATACCCAGTAACACAGACACACACTTACACCAAGTAACACGGACATACACTGACACCAAGTAACAACGACATACACTGATACCCAGTAACACAGACACACACTTACACCAAGTAACAACGACAGACACTGATACCCAGTAACACAGACACAAACTTACACCAAGTAACAAAGACATACACTGACACCAAGTAACAAAGACATACACTGACACCCAGTAACACAGACACACACGGACACCAAGTAACAAAGACACACACGGACACCAAGTAAATATGACACACACTTACACCAAGTAACACAGACACACACTGACACCCAGTAACATAGACACACACTTACACCAAATAACACAGACATACACTGACACCAAGTAACAAAGACATACACTGATACCCAGTAACACAGGCACACACTTACACCAAGTAACACAGTCATACACTGACACCAAGTAACAAAGACACACACTGACACCAAGTATTTTGACATACACTGAGACCCAGTAACAAAGACATACAGTGACAGCCAGTAACACAGACACACACGGACACCAAGTAACAAAGACACACACTTACAGCAAGGAACACAGACTCACACTGACACCCAGTAACACATGCACACACTTACACCAAGTAACACAGGCATACACTGACACCAAGTAACAAAGACATACACTGATACCCAGTAACACAGACACACACTTACACCAAGTAACAAAGACAGACACTGATAACCAGTAACACAGACACACACTTACACCAATTAACAAAGACATACACTGAGACCCAGTAACAAAGACATACACTGACACCCAGTAACACAGACACACACGGACACCAAGTAACAAAGACACACACTTACACCAAGTAACACAGACTCACACTGACACCCAGTAACACAGACACACACTTACACCAAGTAACACAGACATACCCTGACACCAAGTAACAAAGACATACACTGATACCCAGTAACACAGGCACACACTTACACCAAGTAACACAGACATACACTGACACCATATTGCAAAGACATAGACTGACACCAAGTAACAAAGACATACACTTACACCAAGGAACAAAGACACACACTCACACCAAGTAACACAGACATGCACTGACACCAAGTAACAAAGACAGACAACTACACCAAGTAACAAAGACATACACTTACACCAAGTATTTTGACATACACTGACACCAAGTAACAAAGACATACACTGATTCCCAGGAACACAGACACACACTTACACCAAGTAACAAAGACATACACTGACACCAAGTCACAAAGACACACATTGACACCCAGTAACAAAGACATACACTGACACCAAGTCACAAAGACATACACTGACACCAAGAAACAAAGACAGACAATTACACCAAGTAACAAAGACATACACTTACACCAAGTATTTTGACATACACTGAAACCCAGTAACAAAGACATACACTGACACCCAGTAACACAGACACACACGGACACCAAGTCACAAAGACACACACTTACACCAAGGAACACAGACTCACACTGACACCCAGTAACACAGACACACACTTACACCAAGTAACACAGACATACACTGACACCAAGTAACAAAGACATTCACTGATACCCAGTAACACAGACACACACTTACACCAAGTAACAAAGACAGACACTGATAACCAGTAACACAGACACACACTTACACCAATTAACAAAGACATACACTGAGACCCAGTAACAAAGACATACACTGACACCCAGTAACACAGACACACACGGACACCAAGTAACAAAGACACACACTTACACCAAGTAACACAGACTCACACTTACACCCAGTAACACAGACACACACTTACACCAAGTAACACAGACATACACTGACACCAAGTAACAAAGACATACACTGATACCCAGTAACACAGGCACACACTTACACCAAGTAACACAGACATACACTGACACCAATTTGCAAAGACATACACTGACACCAAGTAACAAAGACATACACTTACACCAAGGAACAAAGACACACACTTACACCAAGTAACACTGACATGCACTGACACCAAGTAACAAAGACAGACAATTACACCAAGTAACAAAGACATACACTTACACCAAGTATTTTGACATACACTGACACCAAGTAACAAAGACATACACTGATACCCAGTAACACAGACACACACTTACAAAAAGTAACAAAGACATACACTGACACCAAGTCACAAAGACACACATTGACACCCAGTAACAAAGACATACACTGACACCAAGTCACAAAGACATACACTGATAACCATTAACACAGACACACACTTACACCAAGTCACAAAGACACACACTGACACCCAGTAACACAGACATACACTGACACCAAGTAACACAGACACACACTTACACCAAGTAACAAAGACATACAATGACACCAAGTAACACAGACACACACTTACACCAAGTAACACAAACACACACTTACACCAAGTAACACAAACACACACTTACGCCAAGTAACAAGGACATACACTGACACCAAGTAACAAAGACACACACTTACACCAAGTAACACAGACATGGACTGACACCCAGTAACACAAACAAACACACTGACACCAAGTAACACAGATATACACTGCCACCAAGTAACAAAGACATACATTGATACCCAGTAACACAGGCACACACTGGGAGGGGGGGCACATTGGCGCAATGGTTAGCACCGCAGCGTCGCAGCTCCAGGGACCCGGGTTCGATTCTGGGTACTGCCTGTGCGGAGTTTGCCAGTTCTCCCTGTGTCTGCGTGAGTTTCCTCCGGGTGCTCCGGTTTCCTCCCACATGCCAAAGATTTGCAGGTTGATAGGTTAATTGGCCATCATAAATTGCCCCTAGTATAGGTAGGTGGTAGGGAAATATACAGGGACAGGTGGGGATGTGATAGAAATACGGGATTATTGTAGGATTAGTATAAATGGGTGGTTGATGTTCGGCACAGACTCGGTGGGCCGAAGGGCCTGTTTCAGTGCTGTATCTCGAAACTAAACGAAATACTGACACCTAGTGTCACAGACACACACTAACACCCAGTAACACAAACAAACACACACTGACACCCAGTAACACAGAGAACCACTGATACACAGTAACAAAGACATACACTTACACCAAGTAACACAGACACACACTGACACCCAGTAACAAAGACATACACTGACACCAAGTCACAAAGACATACATTGATACCAAGTCACAAGGACATACACTGATACCCAGTAACACAGACACACACTGACACCAAGTAACGAAGGCATACACTTACACCAAGTAACAAAGACCTACACTGACACCAAGAAACAAAGACAGACAATTACACCAAGTAACAAAGACATACACTTACACCAAGTATTTTGACATACACTGAGACCCAGTAACAAAAACATACACTGACACCCAGTAACACAGACACACACGGACACCAAGTAACAAAGACACACACTTACACCAAGGAACACAGACTCACACTGACACCCAGTAACACAGACACACACTTACACCAAGTAACACAGACATACACTGACAACAATTAACAATGACATACACTGATACCCAGTAACATAGACACACACTTATACCAAGTAACAAAGACAGACACTGATAACCAGTAACACAGACACACACTTACACCAATTAACAAAGACATACACTGAGACCCAATAACAAAGACATACACTGACACCCAGTAACACAGACACACACTTACACCAAGTAACACAGACATACACTGACACCAAGTAACAAAGACACACACTTTCACCAAGTAACACAGACTCACACTGACACCCAGTAACACAGACACACACTTACACCAAGTAACACAGACATACACTGTCACCAAGTAACAAAGACATACACTGATACCCATTAACACAGGCACACACTTACACCAAGTAACACAGACATACACTGACACCAAGTTGCAAAGACATACACTGACACCAAGTAACAAAGACATACACTTACACCAAGGAACAAAGACACACACTTACACCAAGTAACACAGACATGCACTGACACCAAGGAACAAAGACAGACAATTACACCAAGTAACAAAGACATACACTTACACCAATTATTTTGACATACACTGACACCAAGTAACAAAGACATACACTGATTCCCAGGAACACAGATACACACTTACACCAAGTAACAAAGACATACACTGACACCAAGTCACAAAGACACGCACTGACACCCAGTAACAAAGACATACACTGTCACCAAGTCACAAAGACTTACACTGATACCCATTAACACAGACACACACTTACACCAAGTAAGACAGACATACACTGACACCAAGTATCAAAGACATACACTGATACCCAGTAACACAGACACACACTTACACCAATTAACAAAGACATACACTGACACCAAGTAACAAAGACATACACTGATACCCAGTAACACAGGCACACACTTACACCAAGTAACACATACATACACTGACACCAAGTTGCAAAGACATACACTGACACCAAGTAACAAAGACATACACTTACACCAAGTAACACAGACATGCACTGACACCAAGTAACAAAGACAGACAATTACACCAAGTAACAAAGACATACACTGATACCCATTAACACAGACACACACTTACACCAAGTAAGACAGACATACACTGACACCAAGTATCAAAGACATACACTGATACCCAGTAACACAGACACACACTTACACCAAGTAACAAAGACAGACACTGATACTCATTAACACAGACACACACTTACACCAAGTAGCAAAGAATACACTGACACCCAGTAACAAAGACATACAAGGACACCAAGTAACAAAGACACACACTTACAACAAGTAACACAGACACACACTGACACCCAGTAACCCAGACACACACTTACACCAAGTAACAATGACACACACTGACACCAAGTAACAAAGACATGCACTTACACCAAGTAACAAAGACATACACTGACACCAAGTAACAAAGACATACTCTGATACCCAGTCACACAGACACACACATACACCAAGTAACAAAGACATACACTGACACCAAGTCACAAAGAAACACACTGACACACAGTAACAAAGACATACACTGACACCAAGTCACAAAGACATACACTGATACCCAGTAACACAGACACACACTTACACCAAGTAACACAGAGATACACTGACACAAAGTAACAAAGACAGACAATTACACCAAGTAACAAAGACATACACTTACACGAAGTATTTTGACATACACTGACACCAAGTAACAAAGACATACACTGATACCCAGTAACACAGACACACCCTTACACCAAGTAACAAAGACATACACTGACACCAAGTCACAAAGACACACACTGACACCCAGTAACAAAGAAATACACTGACACCAAGTTACAAAGACATACACTGATACCCAGTAACACAGACACACACTGACACCCAGCAACACAAACAAACACACAATGACACCCAGTAACACAGAGAGACACTGATAAACAGTTACAAAGACATACACTGACACCCAGTAACAAAGACATACACTGACACCAAGTCACGAAGACATACACTGATACCAAGTCACAAAGACATCCACTTACACCAAGTAACACAGACAGACACTGACACCAAGTAACAAAGACATACACTTAGACCTAGTATTTTGACATACACTGACACCAAGTAACAAAGACATACACTGAGACCCAGTAACAAAGACATACACTGACACCCAGTAACACAGACACACACGGACACCAAGTAACAAAGACACACACTTACACCAAGGAACACAGACTCACACTGACACCCAGTAACACAGACACACACTTACACCAAGTAACACAGGCATACACTGACACCAAGTAACAAAGACATACACTGATACCCAGTAACACAGACACACACTTACACCAAGTAACAAAGACAGACACTGATAACCAGTAACACAGACACACACTTACACCAATTAACAAAGACATACACTGAGACCCAGTAACAAAGACATACACTGACACCCAGTAACACAGACACACACGGACACCAAGTAACAAAGACACACACTTACACCAAGGAACACAGACTCACACTGACACCCAGTAACACAGACATACACTGACACCAAGTATCAAAGACATACACTGATACCCAGTAACACAGACACACACTTACACCAAGTAACAAAGACAGACACTGATACTCATTAACACAGACACACACTTACACCAAGTAGCAAAGAATACACTGACACCCAGTAACAAAGACATACACGGACACCAAGTAACAAAGACACACACTTACAACAAGTAACACAGACACACACTGACACCCAGTAACCCAGACACACACTTACACCAAGTAACAATGACACACACTGACACCAAGTAACAAAGACATGCACTTACACCAAGTAACAAAGACATACACTGACACCAAGTAACAAAGACATACTCTGATACCCAGTCACACAGACACACACATACACCAAGTAACAAAGACATACACTGACACCAAGTCACAAAGAAACACACTGACACACAGTAACAAAGACATACACTGACACCAAGTCACAAAAACATACACTGATACCCAGTAACACAGACACACACTTACACCAAGTAACACGGACATACACTGACACCAAGTAACAAAGACATACACTGATACCCAGTAACACAGACACACACTTACACCAAGTGACAACGACATACACTGATACTCAGTAACACAGACACACACTTACACCAAGTAACACAGACATACACTGACACCAAGTAACAAAGACATTCACTGATACGCAGTAACACAGACACACACTTAGACCAAGTAACACAGACATACACTGACACCCAGCAACAAAGACATACACTGATACCCAGTAACACAGACACACACTGACACCAAGTAACAAAGACATACAATGACACCAAGTAACAAAGACACACACTTACACCAAGTAACAAAGACAGACAATTACACCAAGTAACAAAGACATACACTTACACCAAGTATTTTGACATACACTGACACCAAGTAACAAAGACATACACTGACACCAAGTCACAAAGACATATACTGATACGCAGTAACACAGACACACACTTACACCAAGTAACACAGACATACACTGACACCAAGTAACAAAGACATTCACTGATACCCAATAACACAGACACACACTTACACCAAGTCACAAAGACACACACTGACACCCAGTAACAAAGACATACACTGACACCTAGTCACAAAGACATACACTGATACGCAGTAACACAGACACACACTTACACCAAGTAACACAGACATACACTGACACCCAGTAACAAAGACATACACTGACACCCAGTAACACAGACACACACGGACACCAAGTAACAAAGACACACACTGATACCCAGTAACACAGGCACACACTGGTGGGGGTGGGGGGGGGAGGAACATTGGCGCAGTGGTTAGCACCGCAGCCTCACAGCTCCAGGGACCCGGGTTCTATTCTGGTTACTGCCTGTGCGGAGTTTGCAAGTTCTCCCTGTGTCTGCGTGGGTTACCTCCGGGTGCTCCGGTTTCCTCCCACATGCCAAAGACTTGCAGGTTGATAGGTTAATTGGCCATCATAAATTACCCCTAGTATAGGTAGGTGGTCGGGAAATATATATGGATAAGTGGGGATGTGATAGGAATACGGGATTACTGTAGGATTAGTATAAATGGGTGGTTGATGGTCGGCACAGACTCGGTGGGCCGAAGGGGCAGTTTAAGTGCTGTATCTCTAAACTAAACTAAATACTGACACCTAGTGTCACTGAGACCCAGTAAGACAAACAAACACACACTGACACCAAGTCACACAGAGAAACAATGATACACAGTAACAAAGACATACACTGACACCAAGTAACACAGACACACACTGACAACCGGAAAAAAGACAGAAACTGACACCAAGTCACAAAGACATACACTGACACCAAGTCACAAAGACATACACTGATGCCCAGTAACACAGACACACACTGACACCAAGTAACAAAGACATACTCTGACACCAAGTAACAAAGACAGACAATTACACCATGTAACAAAGACATACACTTGCACCAAGTATTTTGACATACACTGACAACCAGAAAAAATACATAAACTGACGCCAATTCACAAAGACATACAATGACACCAAGTCACAAAGACACACACTGACACCCAGTAACAAAGACATGCACTGACACCAAGTAACAAAGACATTCACTGATACGCAGTAACACAGACACACACTTCCACCAAGTAACAAAGACATACACTGACACCCAGTAACAAAGACATACACTGACACCCAGTAACAAAGACATGCACTGACACCAAGTAACAAAGACATTCACTGATACGCAGTAACACAGACACACACTTCCACCAAGTAACAAAGACATACACTGACACCCAGTAACAAAGACATACACTGACACCCATTAACACAGACACACACGGACACCAAGTGACAAAGACACACACTTACAGCAAGTAACACAGACACTCACTGACACCCAGTAACACAAACAAACACACTGACACCAAGTAACACAGAAATACACTGACAGCAAGTAACAAAGACATACACTGATTCCCAGTAACACATGCACACACTGTGGGGGGGGGGGGGCACATTGGCGCAGTGGTTAGCACCGCAGCCTCACAGCACCAGGGACCCGGGTTCCATACTGGGTCCTGCCTGTGCGGAGTTTGCAAGTTCTCCCTGTGTCTGCGTGGGTTTCCTCCGGGTGCTCCGGTTTCCTCCCACATGCGAAAGACTTGCAGGTCGATAGGTAAATTGGCCATCATAAATTGCCCCGAGTATAGTTAGGTGGCAGGGAAATATATAGGGATAGGTGGGGATGTGTGAGGAATACGGGATTAGTGTCGGATTAGTATAAATGGTTGATTGATGGTCGGCACAGACTCGGTGGGCCGAAGGGCCTGTTTAAGTGCTGTATCTCTAAACTGAACTAAATACTGACACCTAGTGTCACTGACACACAGTAACACAAACAAACACACACTGACACCCAGTCACATTGAGAAACACTGACACACACTTACACCAAGTAACACTAACACACACTGACACCCAGTAACAAAGACATACACTGATACCAAGTCACGAAGCCATACACTGATACACAGTAACACAAAGAAACACATACTGACACCCAGTAACACAGAGAAATACTGATACACAATAACAATGACAAACACTGACACCAAGTAACACAGAAACACACTGACACCCAGGAAAAAAGACATACACTGACACCAAGTCACAAAGACATACGCTGATACCAAGTCACAAAGACATACACTGATACCCAGTGACACAGACACACACTTACACCAAGTAACAAAGACATACACTAATGCCCAGTAACACAGACGCACACTTACACCAAGTAACAAAGACATGCACTGACACCAAGTCACAAAGACACACACTGACACCCAGTAACAAAGACTTACACTGACACCAAGTCACAAAGACATATACTGATACCCAGTCACACAGACACACACTTGCACCAAGTAACAAAGACATACACTGACACCCAGTAACAAAGACAGACACTGACACCCAGTAACGCTGACACACACGGACACCAAGTAACAAAGACATGCACTGACACCAAGTCACAAAGACACACACTGACACCCAGTAACAAAGACTTACACTGACACCAAGTCACAAAGACATATACTGATACCCAGTAACACAGACACAGACTTACACCAAGTAACACAGACACACACTGACACCCAGTAACACAAACAAACACACTGAAACCAAGTAACACAGACATCGACTGACACCAAGTAACAAAGACATACACTGATACCCAGTAACACAGGCACACACTGTGGGGGCGGGGGGCGGCACATTGGCGCAGTGTTTAGCACCGCAGCATCACAGCTCCAGGGACCCGGGAACGATTCTGGATACTGCCTGTGCGGACTTTGCAAGTTCTCCCTGTGTCTGCGTGGGTTTCCTCCGGGTGCTCCGGTTTCCTCCCACATGCCAAAGACTTGCAGGTTGATAGGTTAATTGGCCATCATAAATTGCCCCGAGTATAGGTAGGTGGTAGGGAAATATATAGGGACAGGTGGGGATGAGATCGGAATACGGATTTAGTGTCGGATTAGTATAAATGGGTTGTTGATGGTCGGCACAGTTTCGGTGGGCCGAAGGACCTGTTAAAGTGCTGTATCTCTAAACAAAACTAAATAATGACACCGAGAGTCACAGATACACACTGACACCCAGTAACGCAAACAAACACACACTGACACCCAGTAACACAGAGAAACACTGATAAACAGTAACAAAGACATACACTGATACCCAAAAACACAGACACACACTGACACCCAGTAGCAAAGACATACACTGACACCAAGTCACAAAGACATACGCTTACACCAAGTAACAAAGACATACACTGATACCCAGTAACACAGACACACACTGACACACAGTTAGAAACACACACTGACCCCCAGTAACACAGAAACATACTGACCCACAGTAACACAGACATACACTGACACCAAGTCACAAAGACACACACTGACACCCAGTAACAAAGACATACACTGACACCAAGTCACAAAGACATTCACTGATACACAGACACACACTTACTCCAAGCAACACAGACAGACACGGACACCAAGTAACAAAGACACACACTTACACCAAGTAACACAGACACACACTGACACCCAGTAACACAGACACACACTTACACCAAGTAACACAGACATACACTGACACCAAGTAACAAAGACACACACTGATACCCAGGAACACAGACACACACTTACACCAAGTAACACTGACACACACTTACACCAAGTAACAAAGACATACACTTACACCAAGTAACACAGACATACACTTACACAACGTAACACAGATATACACTGACACCAAGTAACAAAGACATGCACTGACACCCAGTAACACAGACACACACGGACACCAGGTAACAAAGACACACACTTACACCAAGTAACACAGACAGACACTGACACCCAGTAACACTGTCACACACTTACACCAAGTAACACAGACATACACTGACACCAAGTAACAAAGACATACACTGATACCCAGTAACACAGACACACACTTGCACCAAGTAACACAGACATACACTGACACCAAGTAACGAAGACATACAATGATACCCAGGAAAACAGACATACACTTACACCAAGTAACACAGACACACAGTTACACCAAGTAACAAAGACATACACTTGCACCACGTAACACAGACATACACTGACACCGCGTAACACAGATTTACACTGACACCAAGTGACAAAGACACACAGTGACACCCAGTAACAAAGACATACACTGACACCAAGTCGCAAAGACATACACTGATACCCAGGAACACAGACAGACACTGACACCCAGTAACAAAGACATACACTGATACCAATACACAACGACATACACTGATACCCAGTAACATAGACACACACTAACACCCAGTAACAAAGACATACACTGATACCAAGTCACAAAGACAAACACTGATACCAAGTAACACAGACACACACTTACACCAAGTAACAAAGACACACACTTACACCAAGTAACACAGACATACACTGACACCAAGTAACAAAGACATACACTGACACAAATTTACAAAGACATACACTTACACCAAGTAACAAAGACAGACAATTACACCAAGTAACAAAGACATACACTTACACCAATTATTTTGACATACACTGACACCAAGTAACGAAGACATACACTGATACCCAGTAACACAGACACACACTTACACCAAGTAACAAAGACATACGTTGACACCAAGTCACAAAGACACACACTGACACACAGTAACAAAGACATAAACTGATACCAAGTCACAAAGACATACACTGATACCCAGTAACACAGACACACACTTACACCAAGTAACACAGACATACACTGACACCAAGTAACAAAGACATGCACTGATACCCAGCAACACAGACACACACTTAAACCAAGTAACAAAGGCATACACTGACACCAAGTCACAAAGAGACACACTGACACCCAGTAACAAAGGCATACACTGACACCAAGTCACAAAGACATACACTGATACCCAGTAACACAGACACACACTTACACCAAGTAACACAGACATACACTGACACCCAGTAACACAGACACACACTTACACCAAGTAACAAAGACATACACTGACACCCAGTAACAAAGACATACGCTGACACCCAGTAACACAGACACACACAGACACCAAGTAACAAAGACATACACTGATACCCAGGAACACAGACACACACTTACACCAAGTAACACAGACACACACTTACACCAAGTAACAAAGACATACACTTACACCAAGTAACACAGACATACACTGACACCCAGTAACGCAGACACACATTTACACCAAGTAACACAGACATACACTGACACCAAGTCACAAAGACACACACTGACACCAAGTAACACAGACATACACTGACACCAAGTAACAAAGACTTACAATTACACCAAGTAACAAAGACACACACTTACACCATGTAACACAGATATACACTGACACCAAGTAACAAAGACATGCACTGACACCCAGTAACACAGACACACACTTACACCAAGTAACACAGACATACACTGACACCAAGTAACAAAGACATACACTGATACCCAGTAACACAGACACTCACTTCCACCAAGTAACAAAGACAGACACTGACACCCAGTAACACAGACACACACTTACACCAAGTAACAAAGACATACACTGACACCCAGTAACACAGACACACACTTACACCAAGTAACAAAGACATACACGGACACCCAGTAACAAAGACAGACACTGACACCCAGTAACACAGACACACACGGACACCAAATAACAAAGACACACACTTACACCAAGTAACACAAACACACACTGACACCCAGTCACACAGACACACACTTACACCAAGCAACACAGACATACACTGACACCAAGTAACAAAGACATGCACTGATACCCAGTAACACAGACACACACTTACACCAAGTAACACAGACATACACTGACACAAAGTAACAAAGACATACACTGACACCCAGTAACAAAGACATACGCTGACACCCAGTAACACAGACACACGCTGACACCAAGTAACAAAGACATACACTGATACCCAGGAACACAGACACACACTTGCACCAAGTAACACAGACACACACTTACACCAAGTAACAAAGACATACACTTACACCAAGTAACACAGACATACACTGACACCCAGTAACGCAGACACACACTTACACCAAGTAACACAGACATACACTGACACCAAGTCACAAAGAAACACACTGACACCAAGTAACACAGACATACACTGACACCAAGTAACAAAGACATACAATTACACCAAGTAACAAAGACACACACTTACACCATGTAACACAGATATACACTGACACCAAGTAACAAAGACATGCACTGACACCCAGTAACACAGACACACACTTACACCAAGTAACACAGACATACACTGACACCAAGTAACAAAGACATACACTGATACCCAGTAACACAGACACACACTTCCACCAAGTAACAAAGACAGACACTGACACCCAGTAACACAGACACACACTTACACCAAGTAACAAAGACATACACTGACACCCAGTAACACAGACAGACACTGACACCCAGTAACACTGTCACACACTTACACCAAGTAACACAGACATACACTGACACCAAGTAACAAAGACATACACTGATACCCAGTAACACAGACACACACTTGCACCAAGTAACACAGACATACACTGACACCAAGTAACGAAGACATACAATGATACCCAGGAAAACAGACATACACTTACACCAAGTAACACAGACACACAGTTACACCAAGTAACAAAGACATACACTTGCACCACGTAACACAGACATACACTGACACCGCGTAACACAGATTTACACTGACACCAAGTGACAAAGACACACAGTGACACCCAGTAACAAAGACATACACTGACACCAAGTCGCAAAGACATACACTGATACCCAGGAACACAGACAGACACTGACACCCAGTAACAAAGACATACACTGATACCAATACACAACGACATACACTGATACCCAGTAACATAGACACACACTAACACCCAGTAACAAAGACATACACTGATACCAAGTCACAAAGACAAACACTGATACCAAGTAACACAGACACACACTTACACCAAGTAACAAAGACACACACTTACACCAAGTAACACAGACATACACTGACACCAAGTAACAAAGACATACACTGACACAAATTTACAAAGACATACACTTACACCAAGTAACAAAGACAGACAATTACACCAAGTAACAAAGACATACACTTACACCAATTATTTTGACATACACTGACACCAAGTAACGAAGACATACACTGATACCCAGTAACACAGACACACACTTACACCAAGTAACAAAGACATACGTTGACACCAAGTCACAAAGACACACACTGACACACAGTAACAAAGACATAAACTGATACCAAGTCACAAAGACATACACTGATACCCAGTAACACAGACACACACTTACACCAAGTAACACAGACATACACTGACACCAAGTAACAAAGACATGCACTGATACCCAGCAACACAGACACACACTTAAACCAAGTAACAAAGGCATACACTGACACCAAGTCACAAAGAGACACACTGACACCCAGTAACAAAGGCATACACTGACACCAAGTCACAAAGACATACACTGATACCCAGTAACACAGACACACACTTACACCAAGTAACACAGACATACACTGACACCCAGTAACACAGACACACACTTACACCAAGTAACAAAGACATACACTGACACCCAGTAACAAAGACATACGCTGACACCCAGTAACACAGACACACACAGACACCAAGTAACAAAGACATACACTGATACCCAGGAACACAGACACACACTTACACCAAGTAACACAGACACACACTTACACCAAGTAACAAAGACATACACTTACACCAAGTAACACAGACATACACTGACACCCAGTAACGCAGACACACATTTACACCAAGTAACACAGACATACACTGACACCAAGTCACAAAGACACACACTGACACCAAGTAACACAGACATACACTGACACCAAGTAACAAAGACTTACAATTACACCAAGTAACAAAGACACACACTTACACCATGTAACACAGATATACACTGACACCAAGTAACAAAGACATGCACTGACACCCAGTAACACAGACACACACTTACACCAAGTAACACAGACATACACTGACACCAAGTAACAAAGACATACACTGATACCCAGTAACACAGACACTCACTTCCACCAAGTAACAAAGACAGACACTGACACCCAGTAACACAGACACACACTTACACCAAGTAACAAAGACATACACTGACACCCAGTAACACAGACACACACTTACACCAAGTAACAAAGACATACACGGACACCCAGTAACAAAGACAGACACTGACACCCAGTAACACAGACACACACGGACACCAAATAACAAAGACACACACTTACACCAAGTAACACAAACACACACTGACACCCAGTCACACAGACACACACTTACACCAAGCAACACAGACATACACTGACACCAAGTAACAAAGACATGCACTGATACCCAGTAACACAGACACACACTTACACCAAGTAACACAGACATACACTGACACAAAGTAACAAAGACATACACTGACACCCAGTAACAAAGACATACGCTGACACCCAGTAACACAGACACACGCTGACACCAAGTAACAAAGACATACACTGATACCCAGGAACACAGACACACACTTGCACCAAGTAACACAGACACACACTTACACCAAGTAACAAAGACATACACTTACACCAAGTAACACAGACATACACTGACACCCAGTAACGCAGACACACACTTACACCAAGTAACACAGACATACACTGACACCAAGTCACAAAGAAACACACTGACACCAAGTAACACAGACATACACTGACACCAAGTAACAAAGACATACAATTACACCAAGTAACAAAGACACACACTTACACCATGTAACACAGATATACACTGACACCAAGTAACAAAGACATGCACTGACACCCAGTAACACAGACACACACTTACACCAAGTAACACAGACATACACTGACACCAAGTAACAAAGACATACACTGATACCCAGTAACACAGACACACACTTCCACCAAGTAACAAAGACAGACACTGACACCCAGTAACACAGACACACACTTACACCAAGTAACAAAGACATACACTGACACCCAGTAACACAGACACACACTGACACCAAGTAACAAAGACATACACGGACACCCAGTAACAAAGACAGACACTGACACCCAGTAACACAGACACACACTGACACCCAGTCACACAGACACACACTTACACCAAGCAACACAGACATACACTGACACCAAGTAACAAAGACATGCACTGATACCCAGTAACACAGACACACACTTACACCAAGTAACACAGACATACACTGACACAAAGTAACAAAGACATACACTTATACCCAGGAACACAGACACACACTTACACCAAGTAACATAGACACACACTTAAACCAAGTAACAAAGACATACACTGGCACCAAGTAACACAGACATACACTGACACCAAGTAACGAAGACATACAATGATACCCAGGAAGACAGACACACACTTACACCAAGTAACACAGACACACACTTAAACCAAGTAACAAACACATACACTGACACCACGTAACACAGACATACACTGACACCACGTAACACAGATATACACTGACACCAAGTCACAAAGACACACAGTGACACCCATTAACAAAGACATACACTGACACCAAGTCGCAAAGACATACACGCATACCCAGGAACACAGACAGACACTGACACCCAGTAACAAAGACATACTCTGATACCAAGTCACAAAGACATACACTGATACCCAGTAACACAGACACACACTGACACCGAGTAACAAAGACATACACTGATACCAATTCACAAAGACATACACTGACACCCAGTAACACAGACACACACTTACACCAAGTAACAAAGACATACACTGACACCCAGTAACACAGACACAAACTTACACCTATTAACAAAGACATACACGGACACCCAGTAACAAAGACATGCACTGACACCCAGTAACACAGACACACACGGACACCAAGTAACAAAGACACACACTTACACCAGGTAACACAAACACACACTGACACCCAGTAACACAGACACACACTTACACCAAGCAACACAGACATACACTGACACCAAGTAACAAAGACATACACTGATACCCAGTAACACAGACACACACTTACACCAAGTAACACAGACATACACTGACACCAAGTAACAAAGACATACACTGATACCCAGGAACACAGACACACACTTACACCAAGTAACACAGACACATACTTAAACCAAGTAACAAAGACATACACTGACACCAAGTAACACAGACATACACTGACACCAAGTAACAAAGACATACAATTACACCAAGTAACAAAGACACACACTTACACCAAGTAACACAGATATACACTGACACCAAGTAACAAAGACATGCACTGATACCCAGTAACACAGACACAGACGGACACCAAGTAACACAGACATGCACTGACACCAAGTAACTAAGACATACACTGATACCCAGTAACACAGACACACACTTACACCAACTAACACAGACATGCACTGACACCAAGTAACAAAGACATACACTGATACCCAGGAACACAGACACACACTTACACCAAGTAACACAGACACACACTGACACCAAGAAACAAAGACATACACTTACACCAAGTAACACAGACATACACTGACACCAAGTAACAAAGACATACAATTACACCAAGTTACAAAGACACACACTTACACCAAGTAACAAAGACAGACACTGATACCCAGTAACACATACACACACTTACACCAAGTAACAAAGACGTACACTGACACCCAGTAACACAAACAAACACACACTGACACCCAGTAACACAGAGAAACACTAATAAACAGTCGCACAGACATGGACTGACACCAAGTCACAAAGACATACACTGAAACCCAGTAACAAAGACATACACTGATACCAAGTCACAAAGACATACACTGATACCCAGGAACACAGACAAACACTGACACGAAGTAACAAAGACATACACTGATACCAAGTCACAAAGACAGACACTGATACCCAGGAACACAGACACACACGTACACCAAGTAACACAGACACACACTTACACCAAGTAACAAAGACATACACTTACACCAAGTAACACAGACATACACTGATACCAAGTCACAAAGACATACACAGATACCCAGTAACACAGACAGACACTGACACCCAGTAACAAAGACATACACTGATACCAAGTCACAAAGACAGACACTGATACCCAGGAACACAGACGCACACTTACACCAAGTAACACAGACACACACTTACACCAAGTAACAAAGACATACACTTACACCAAGTAACACAGACATACACTGACACCCAGTAACACAGACACACACTTACACCAAGTAACACAGACATACACTGACACCAAGTAACAAAGACATACACTGATACCCAGTAACACAGACACAGACTTACACCAACTAACACAGACATACACGGACACCAAGTAACAAAGAAATACACTTACACCAAATAACACAGACATGCACTGATACCCAGTAACACAGACACACACTTGCACCAAGTAACAAAGACAGACACTGACACCCAGTAACACAGACACACACTGACACCAAGTAACAAAGACATACACTGACACCCAGTAACACAGACACACACTTACACCAAGTAACAAAGACATATACTGACACCCAGTAGCAAAGACATACACTGACACCCAGTAACACAGACACACACGGACACCAAGTAACAAAGACACACACTTACACCAAGTAACACAAACACACACTGACACCCAGTAACACAGACACACACTTGCACCAAGCAACACAGACATACACTGACACCAAGTAACAAAGACATACACTGATACCCAGTAGCACAGACACACACTTACACCAAGTAACACAGACATACACTGACACCAAGTCACAAAGACATACACTGATACCCAGGAACACAGGCACACACTTACCCCAAGTAACACAGTCACACACTTAAACCAAGTAACAAAGACATACACTGACACCAAGTAACACTGACATACACTGACACCAAGTAACAAAGACATACAATTAAACCAAGTAACAAAGACACACACTTACACCAAGTATACAGATATACACTGACACCAAGCAACAAAGACATACACTGATACCCAGTAACGCAGACACACACTTACACCAACTAACACAGACATGCACTGACACCAAGTAACAAAGACAGACACTGATACCCAGGAACACAGACACACACTTACACCAAGTAACACAGACACATACTTACACCAAGTAACAAAGACATACACTTACACCAAGTAACACAGACATACACTGACACCAAGTAACAAAGACATACAATTACACCAAGTCACAAAGACATACACTGATACCCATGAACACAGACTCACACTGACACCCAGTAACAAAGGCATACACTGATACCAAGTCACAAAGACATACACTGATACCCAGTAACACAGACACACACTGACACCAAGTAACAAAGACATACACTGATACCAAGTCACAAAGACAGACACTGATACCCAGGAACACAGACACACACTTACACCAAGTAACACAGACATACACTGACACCAAGTAACAAAGACATACACTGATACCCAGTAACACAGACACAGACTTACACCAACTAACACAGACATACACGGACACCAAGTAACAAAGAAATACACTTACACCAAGTAATACAGACATACACTGATACCCAGTAACACAGACACACACTTGCACCAAGTAACAAAGACAGACACTGACACCCAGTAACACAGACACACACTTACACCAAGTAACAAAGACATACACTGACACCCAGTAACAAAGACATACGCTGACACCCAGTAACACAGACACACACAGACACCAAGTAACAAAGACATACACTGATACCCAGGAACACAGACACACACTTACACCAAGTAACACAGACACACACTTACACCAAGTAACAAAGACATACACTTACACCAAGTAACACAGACATACACTGACACCCAGTAACGCAGACACACATTTACACCAAGTAACACAGACATACACTGACACCAAGTCACAAAGACACACACTGACACCAAGTAACACAGACATACACTGACACCAAGTAACAAAGACTTACAATTACACCAAGTAACAAAGACACACACTTACACCATGTAACACAGATATACACTGACACCAAGTAACAAAGACATGCACTGACACCCAGTAACACAGACACACACTTACACCAAGTAACACAGACATACACTGACACCAAGTAACAAAGACATACACTGATACCCAGTAACACAGACACTCACTTCCACCAAGTAACAAAGACAGACACTGACACCCAGTAACACAGACACACACTTACACCAAGTAACAAAGACATACACTGACACCCAGTAACACAGACACACACTTACACCAAGTAACAAAGACATACACGGACACCCAGTAACAAAGACAGACACTGACACCCAGTAACACAGACACACACGGACACCAAATAACAAAGACACACACTTACACCAAGTAACACAAACACACACTGACACCCAGTCACACAGACACACACTTACACCAAGCAACACAGACATACACTGACACCAAGTAACAAAGACATGCACTGATACCCAGTAACACAGACACACACTTACACCAAGTAACACAGACATACACTGACACAAAGTAACAAAGACATACACTGACACCCAGTAACAAAGACATACGCTGACACCCAGTAACACAGACACACACAGACACCAAGTAACAAAGACATACACTGATACCCAGGAACACAGACACACACTTGCACCAAGTAACACAGACACACACTTACACCAACTAACAAAGACATACACTTACACCAAGTAACACAGACATACACTGACACCCAGTAACGCAGACACACACTTACACCAAGTAACACAGACATACACTGACACCAAGTCACAAAGAAACACACTGACACCAAGTAACACAGACATACACTGACACCAAGTAACAAAGACATACAATTACACCAAGTAACAAAGACACACACTTACACCATGTAACACAGATATACACTGACACCAAGTAACAAAGACATGCACTGACACCCAGTAACACAGACACACACTTACACCAAGTAACACAGACATACACTGACACCAAGTAACAAAGACATACACTGATACCCAGTAACACAGACACACACTTCCACCAAGTAACAAAGACAGACACTGACACCCAGTAACACAGACACACACTTACACCAAGTAACAAAGACATACACTGACACCCAGTAACACAGACACACACTGACACCAAGTAACAAAGACATACACGGACACCCAGTAACAAAGACAGACACTGACACCCAGTAACACAGACACACACTGACACCCAGTCACACAGACACACACTTACACCAAGCAACACAGACA